>NC_036464.1:3339816-3519816 GCF_002775205.1 Xiphophorus maculatus | reverse complement strand
TAACCCTAACCCTAACCCGATTTTGAAAAGTTCACCAAGCATGACATATCGTATGTTTTCTGACTCAGGGGAACGCGCTGAGCACGGGAAACCCACTCCCAGCTCCATCCGACGCTCCTATCAAAACTTGAAAAATCAATGGGAGTCTATGGCAGCTACAGGAAGAGGAGGGGCAAGGGCCACCAAACTTGCAGGGATGGTGGGTCGGGGCAAGGGCTGTACACACACCGAGTTTCAGCCCGAGAACCCTTACTGTCTGGGACTTACAGAGAGTGAACCGTTTTTTCAAATGTATGGGTGTCAATGGCAGCTATGTCAAGGGAAGGGGCTACGGCCACCAAACTTACAGGGTACCTGGGGACCCTCCATGAGTGCCTGGAGGCCAAGTATGGGACCCATAAGTCTTTTACTTTTTCACTTACAGAGAGTGTACCACTGACTTTTCTGGTTTTCATCCTATATCCTCTATTTTTAAGTCTAAGTTTATGTTGTTTTTAACCCAAGTTTGGTGATTTTTAGTTGATTGTTAATTTAATTTAAAGGAAAGAGGAAACGAAGAAGAGGGTGCTTAAACAAAATTACAAAGAAAAACAAAGAGACAAAGCAACAAAGAAAAAGAAAGAACAAAGAAACAGAAACAAAGAAACAGAAAGAACAAAGAAACAAAGAAAGAAACAAAGAAAACAGAAGAACAAAGAAAAAGAAAACGCCTGAAGAAGACAAAGAAATGTCGAAACGTCGCGAAAAGAAGCTAAATAGAAACACAAGAGACATCAAAAATAAAGACAAACATAATTCTAATTAGTAGAGTGTAAGGGAAAGAACATAAGGGGTGCCTAAAACTAAGTTGAGTTTTTTTAGTTAATGTAAGGCACACGACTCAAGGGGCAGGATGGCCAGTGCCTTCCCAGCCTTCCACCTGGAAGGTTGGCTCTCTCCCCACACCTACCCCAACCCTAACCCCAAACCCTTATGTGTGAATTAATTTTATTTATTGTAAGTCAATGTAAGATTTAATTTTTGGTGGAAGGAATGAGGAAAAGTAAAAAATGGGGGTGCCTAAACTAAATTAAGGTTGCAGAAAAAAACAGAGGGAAAGAAATAATAGTACCTGACGAAGAAAAAGAAACAGTAGAAACGTTGTACACAGGGGGCAACAAAGAACCAATTTAAAGAGAGAGGATAAGACCAAGGGAGCCACTAGCAGGCCAGTTGGGGGCTGGCGGTGTGCTGGGGGGGCGTGTTTGAGATGGGATGACCAGTGCATTGTGCCCCTGTCGTCTTTGGCGGCCAGGGAGGCGGACGGTCTTTGACCGCTTTTCATTACACTGTAGCTAGGTTGTTCTAGAGGTTAAATAGATATTATTAGGGCTTCATTAGTAAAATGGCAGCAAATTAGCTTATTTCATAACTTCATGACCTTTGACCTTCTCTCCTCTGGTCTGTGTAACAGCTACAGTCTCAGATCAGCTCAGCCCTCCAGGACTGTCAACAGCAGAAACAGAAACTTTTTACCTGTTGGGGAAAATAGAGACTAGATTTGCTTTGCATTTCCTGCATGATGGCGATGATCCAGTAGGATCCAATTAGATTATTGATTATTATGGGTTGTTGCTATGATGTTGTACGGAGTTTTTGTTCAATGTGGCCCTTTTTAACTTTGAGCCCCTGCCCCTCCGTAGGTCTCTGCACGGCCCTGATCCTCATCTTCTCCTGGCTCCTCTGTCACTTGAATGCCATCCATTATCATGTTGATGACATTTTCAAAATATTTTCTTTCTCTCTTCTTCCTCTAATCTTTTTCACATCTAAAACACACAAATAACTGGTCAATATATCATAAAGATGAAAAGACCAAGACTATGCTTTAGAATATTTGTTATAGTGAAAGAACCCAAAATTTATTTTGAAATGATATTTAAAGATGATTTTTACTCAAACTAAACAGTGTGTGGCTGTATTGTGGTAGGCATACCATAGGCTATTTTACAGAAATATTACATTACTGTTCAGTGATAAAGCACCTTATATACCTGCTGTATCAAATATAATACACACAGTTTAACTGAAATAAAAGAAATTAATTTTTAGGTACCTGTGCATTGTCTCAAAACATAAAGCATTAATTTAAAAAGGTGAATAACAATTTTTAAGTTATTTTTACCGTAACTTCCCTAAAAGAAGTTACGGTAAAGACTCTGAAAAGACTTTTCAGAAAAAACCGTGTGACCTATCTGATATGAACAGAGATTTTGAAAAGAGAAAAAAAACTGTTGTTGCAATGATAATCCAGTAGAGGGCAGAATACATGTCTCAAATTCTATGCAACAGGGTTTGGAGGTAAGTATTAATCCTATTGACAAAATATAGGTCACAGAAAGTTATGCAGCAAATATGATACTAATGGCGATAAAGGGTTAACTTTAGGAAGAGGAATCTGCTCTTCACCTCACTGACCTCAAATGGGTCAGAACTCCTCAGGGCAAAATCTTCTTGCTTCAGTCGTGGGACATCCTACTGATGGACAACATCCTCTTCAGTCACCATGCCTAAATAACTGAATTATGAATGGGAGAAATGAAACTTTAGGCATCAATAATAATGGTACAGATGGAAAAATCTGAATTATTCCTATGAATAATAAATCTGTTCTATAAAATAAAAATAGTAGAAGACTGATTAGAATACTTTGAGTTGATCTGTCTAGTAAGACATTTTACCAGTACTAACTGAATTATACCTGTTAGAAATGGAAGTTTATTTTTATAAGAATTCAATTTTATTTCTACCCAAAGTTAATTTTTCCTGTGAAGAATCATGTTTGAGATTAATGTTAATTTGGAAAGAAAAAATAATATTCTAGATATGTGCAATGAAAGAACTTATTTCTGGAAATACATATCAGGTTTGATTATTAAAAGTTCAAATGGAAACACTGAATTTTCAGAGATTTTCAGATTTCTTCCACTTATTTCTAATTATTGCGCTTGTAATAATGGAAAGTTTAAAATATTTTTTTATAGTAATAATGCGCTTGTTGAGATTTTGAATTTCCTTTTCTGCTGGTTGGAACATTGTGTTGACGAGGAGGAATCAAATTACTGCTGCCTGAAAAACAAGGAGAATTTGCCTTTTTCATTAAATGCTATAACCACTTGCCATAGCCGCGCATCGCTCCGAGGGCTACTTCCGGGAGAAGCTCCCCGTTTCCAAGGCGACTGCGCGCGTGCCGTCAAATGACAGAAACGAAACTTAAAAGAGCGCTTCCGGTGAAATGCCGAGTTAAGCGCAGGGTTAGGGTGAGCAGCTCGGTTCGGAGATCCGGTCTGGTCCATTCCGCCTCAGTTCAGCCTGTTTTAACATTTTAGCTGCTGTACTGGTTGGAGCCGCCTTGAGTTCGGTCCGGTCCGGACCGGCTGGTGCCGTCCACTTTAATTCAATGTGTAAGTATCATTTATTCTGGCTGTTCTGGAAACGGGTTCTGGTTCTTTTAAAGGTTTCCAAGTTGTGACACCTGCTGACATTTACTGGGACGGGATAATGGTACTGGTTTGTTACCGACTGGTTACTGGGATGGTTCTGGCACTGAGACCTGATTGGTTCCAGATGTTTCCATGGTGACTCCTTCACAGAGGTTCGGCTGATAGTTCTGGTTCTGTTCGGACTTCCTGCTGGACGTGCTGGCAGAACTCCGGTGGTTCTGGGTCCAGTTTAACTGATTTCCTTGAGCAGGAAGTGAGGACAGGAGGCTCGTTTTCAGCGTCATCACTTCCTTCTTCTTCAATCAAAACTCTCCATTATCACCTGTCGAAGTGGGCGGGGCCTCCTCCCGTAGCCCCAGCTGATTGGCGTAGCACACCTGGTTGTTTAGTGCTGGGCTGAAAACAGGCTTGATTATTATGGTCTGTCAGCAGAGCTGCTTTATTCTCTACCTGCTGTTAAACTCTCTTATGTTTATTAATAGTAATAATAATAATAATAAGTTAATGCAATCTGCTGGGTTTGCTTAGATAGAAACTTTTTAATCTACTGTGAATAATTAATTAAGCAAACTAATGAGGATCAGTTGCTACGTTTGGATGTTTGAATTGAAATGATTCTTTTGTATTTGTGGTGAATTATGCTATAGAAATAAACCAAATTATAACTTTATAAACAGACCATCTGCTGATCTTCCTCACTGTTCAGACTGTCGGTTGCTGCGGTAACTGCCTGTATCACTGTTTCTATGCTGCTGTCTTTGTGCCAGCAGCCTGAGCCACTTAACAATCATCCGCATGTAGTGGCTCCCCACATCTTAGCAGCGCCTTAATGAGCTGCCAGCCAATCACAGGCAGATCTCTGTCATCCAATCAGAGCACTCCTGGGATGAACAAGAACCAATCACAAGCAGAAAGAGTCAGAGATGAACAGAGAGTTGGATTTAAGAAAAACACATTAAAAATATTTGAAGTTTGTAGCCTAAGAATATCCAGTTGAACATCCAAATATTCTATTTCTATAATCTTTCAGCTGCCATGTGAAAACTATGTCTCTTATTTTCAGTTTATATCTGACAGGAGATCATTTGCTCCCTGGTTTCTAGCAAAGACAATAACCAGAAGAAATATTTTGTTTTTTGACTTGAGATTTCTGGAGATAGTCCCAGATGAAATATTAAGATTATTTCCCCTAATATTTCTATTTGTTGCCATATTTTTTATACGTGGCTCTTTCCACAGATTCTTTCTCATTCAAGGTTCAGGACAGTTTTTGTCTGTAATTGTCCAGAAATATACAAATATTTTTAGTTGATATTTCCGGGCAGGAACCATTGGAATCTGGAACTTGTTTGTTCACTTAATGTTTAATATTTAATATTTAATGTTCATTAATAATTCAGGAACGGAGAAGAGGCGACACAAAGACTGAACTTTAGTCCAGATACTGAGCAGCTGTTCCCTCAGCATCATACCACCACTGCCGTTCAGCAGCACATCCACAAATACGTCGTTTCTCACACTGAAAAATCTGATGAGTTATCTTAACTTTCAAAAACTTTGTTTGCATTAAATTAACTGATTGTTACTAATGCACATTTTAGTTCACTTTATAATCTAATTATCCTGTAATTACCTAATAATTTAATGTATGTTAACAACTCAAAGCTTTATGGAAAACTACGTCAGCAGATATTAATATCAGTCATAATGATATATTATTACTGATATATGATATATCATTATATGCGGAGTGTCTGCAGTTAAGAGACTCTGATAAACTGTCACATTTTAATTTATTTCCAACATAAAACTCCACTCCCACAGTTCTTGAACTTTGACCTCCTGGCGCCGTCAGCGTCAGGAAGGAGTGGCGGTGAAACTGAAGGAAAGCAGAAACAATGAAGGGTAGATTAGGAACCGAAACCTGCAAAGCACCATGGGAACTCCCATCTACCTCTTCCCCAGCTTGTTGCAAAATAATCAAAATTTTACACAGAAAGCAGACTGGGAGCACTGGGAGATGTTGGGAACTGGAACTGGGATTTACATCTCGCAGAGCCGCTTCTAGAAAACACTGAAAAAAACGAAATAATCAGTTTAGTTGGTTTAAACTTTAAGTAAAATATAAGAAGTGTTGGGAATCTGAACTCACATCAGGCTCAGGCAATTAATCATATTTGTAATCAATCATTTATTAATTAAGTTATTAATAAAACTAAATATTCTGGATTTTGATCAGAGCAGATTTTCTGCAATAATGAGGAAAAAATCCAGACAAACGGCAGACAAAACTTTTCACACAAGGAGCAACAGTTGATGCTGATTTCTAATCAAAACTGAACATTTATTAACCAAACTACATTCACAGCTAAATTATTCCATAATTCAACTCTTTAAATACTGACATGTGATCAAGCTACTAATGAAAGACGAAAAGAAATGTATGTATTGACTGATGAAATGGGAATCAAATCAGATCAATGAACAAACTGAAACACTGAAAATTATCAGCAAAACTCATTTAACAAAAAAACTCAGGAAAAATCTGATTTGCAGAAGCAAACAAGCAGCATCACAGCGAGGGAGGAGGAAGATCAGGGCAAAAGGTCAGGAGGTCAAATCAAGTCCAGACTCAAACCGGCCAACACGTTTCAACAATAAAAGTTAAGCTCCACATGCTGGACACAGAAGTTGGGTCAGTCCTGAATCTGACCGGGGAATCAAGCAAAGATCGGCTGAGAGACGATCCAACGTCTCAGAATCTAAACGGCAGAACAGCAACAAAAATATCACAGGATCAGAAACAGAAAGGCAACTTTCTGATTATTTAAAACACCTGATTCAGCCCAGATAATGGAGCCGTCTCACTTTGAGTCAGTCGGGTCGAATCCCAAACTTGACCAAACAAAAGAAACTGCTTCTCTTCAGGTTAGCTTCCATCCCAGCTGGACTTTTTCAGCAGAACTTGAATGTCCTGTGCAGACGCATCAAGACACTTTCACGCTAAACGCTTCCTGGAAGTTCTCCGGTGAACATTGTGAAGGTTTTTAAGTAAATCTGGTTCCTTCAGCAGATTGGAAGGAAAAGTTCAGAGCTGATATGTCTCAGCTGGGTTTGGCTTTGGATTCTCAGGATCAGATCTGATCAGCTCTGAGTTTTATTGTGAGGTTGAAGCACGAGAAATGATCAAGAATTAGTTCTGATCAGTTTGTGAATAAAAATAATAAATTAAAACACAGTTTTTAGTCAAAGTACCAATAAATCGATGTACATGTAGCTGAGCTGTTCTACTGCACATTCAGGGCTATGGCAGCCCATTTAACATATAATCAGCTTCACTCCACATAACTGATATTGGCTTATGACATCACAGATAAGTTAATTACAGTACATCTAATTATATTCTAACTATAAATATCATCAAATTGACCATCAAGTTGCATGGAAACTCCAACTCAAAATATCTGCAATAATTGACTGACTACCTGGAATGTATGTCTCAATAATTAAATGATCAATAATTACATTATGACTAGTAAACATTTTTATCTCAACATGGTCTCAACCGACTGCAGTTAAGAGAAAATTATACCTATTTGAAAAATGAAGTTAAATCCACCAAATTTATTTGATTAAAGTCAAAACTGTAACTTGACTGGCCTGCGATAAACTGCCGACCTCCAGGTGACCCCGCCTCTCACCCCTTGACCCTGGCGACCCCACCAGGATAAGCGTGATGCATGGATGGATGATCCATCCATGCATCCATCCATCCATCATCCAACTCTGACAAAGTCTGCTGAGATAAATGTGGGTTTTTTTCAATCAAATGCAAAGTTACATTTTACAGTGCTTGCACTATAAATGCTTCTATCATCTCTGATTGAACATTATGGGGCGAGGAGCAGATCACTGATCATCATGACCCTTTGACCTTCTAGCTCCTGATTGAAAATGTTTCTTATTTTAATGTTAAGTTTATTAGAGTAGCACATTTCAAAGAGCTTTAAACCTGTGAAGTGGGAAAAATCTAAGACCCAAAAGTCAAAGGTAGAGAACAAAACAGCTTTAATTCAGCTGCAGGTGGAGAGCAACAGTCAGGAAGGCTCTGACTGCAGCACACAGGATGTTAGATTTCATACACATCTTGTCACAAACCATAGGTGGAGCAAACAATTCCAAGACGCTTAAAGGATAAACGCATCTAAGGAAAGAACATCTGGTTTCTGTCAACTAGGTGAAAAGGCAGAACATTGTGACAGTTTCCAACAGCAACCTGTTCTGTGCACATCAGCACTAAATTAATTATAAGAACTTTGATCGTGAATTTGTTTCCTCGAGTCCAGGAGTCAAAAAGTTAAACCACTGGGTGTGAAAACTATTTGTCTGTTTCTGACGTGGAGAGAAGAGCTGCAGATGCAACAATCGCTTCTGCAGGCAGGATGAGCTGAACTCTGTGGTTTAGTTCAGACTGTCAGGCTGATTTCCGTTCCTAGCTGAGACGTGCAGCTTCAACAGAAAAACATCTTTTACTCATGCAGTCATATATAACACTTTGGTATGAACTTATTAAAAGATAATAAAAGAATAAAACAACTTCAAATAAGCATTTTGATTATTTTTACTTCACAAACCATAAAAACGTTATGCCAATTATGAAACAATCACCAAAATCATGAAGCAAATAAACAAAGATATTGACCAATGTTCCAGTTATTAGTAATCAGAGGCATCTCTGTCCGACTTTGGCCTCGATTAAAGGAACTCTGTGTTCAGCACCAGCATCCCTAAGCCGGCCAGCTGCTACCCAGAGGTCAGGTTCTACGTCAACCCCTGACCTGATAGAGTTGGTCTGAACCAGAACCCGGAGCAGGACGCTGAAGTTCTGACATCTCTGCTGCTTCTTGTTTCAGACTCGCTGACGGTCCCCTAAACTCGCTCCAGCGCTCTGAAGGCATCACCATGTTGTCTGGCCTGCAGTCGACCCATGACCTCGCCCTGGCCTGTGGTCGCTGCTGCGTCCAGGAGAACCAGATCACCTTCACACTGAGACCTGGCCAGCACTGCTGTGAGCAGCAGGTGCTGCTCTGCAGAGCCAAGGGGAGCGGTGCTTGGAGGCCCGTCTCCAAACGGCCAACGTTTCCAAACCCAAAGCGATACGAAGTGTGCTGGCACTTCAAGGAGGGCCGTGGCTGCACCGTGCACAAGAACCGCTGCACCTACGCCAGGAGCGATGAGGAAGCTGCAGTGTGGACGTTTGAAAAGCAACATGGGATGGACCATCAGCGACTCTGCAGCATGTTGGCTCAGTCCAAGAGCAATGCCGAGCAGAAACCCAGTGCAGGAGAAGCTCAACTAGATCTGCTGGCTGCTCTGGATCTGAAGGTCGCTTGTGATTTATGCTCCAACCAGGACAATGAAGTCACGTACAGCATCCAGCCGGTTATCCACAAGTGCAGCAGGAGTCTCCTCCTAGGTAAAGGAAAGGCATCCAGCCAGTGGAAGGTTGTCTCTGAGCGGCCCACAGGGGCACACATGGGTCCCGGAGTCGTTTATAAAGTATGCGACTACTATGTCGCGGGTTCTGGGTGTCCCAAGCACACTCTGGGTCAGGGCTGCACCTACGCCAGGAGCTCTGAGGAGGCCGCTGTGTGGAACCACCTCAAAGAGAAGAAGATCAGTAAAAGTGAGTTGATCAGACACATAGCCGAGTCGGACCCGGGTCCAGAAACTGCAGAACAGGCAGCTCAGAGCATTCTCCAGAACTTCTCTGGTAAGTTCATCGAGTTCTGCAAACATTGTTTTCTGGAGCGGCCAACGAAACTGTCGCCAAAGCGGTGGAACGAGACATGTTCTGCAGACGCAGCTCACTGCTGGGAGCCGGTGTTGGTGCACCACCTGTCAGATGGCGGCACCAAGCACACCTTGAGCCAGGTGCGCCCCCCACCCCCTCACCGCCACTTCACCTTCTGCAGCCACGTCAGGCAGGGGAAGCCCTGCTGGCACCAGGCCGGCCACTGCCAGAAGGCCCAGAGCGAGGTGGAGATGGCCGTGTGGAAGGTGGAGCGCAGCGGCCTCTCCATCCGGCCTCAGCTCCTTCAGCTGAGCCGGGAGCGCCATCCGCAGGCCGAGCAGGTCTCCGTCTTCTGCAAGGTCTGCCTCTTGCTGCTGTCATCCCCAGAGAGCTTCTACAAGCACTGCTGCAGCCTGGAACACGCCCAGCTGCTGGCGCAGGACACCACCATCAGGTGGAGACAACGGCAGCCTCCACACAGCCGCCGGGCGGAGCTGTGGCTCTGTGACAGGTAAACAACTTATCTTTAGCGGAACCGCCACCGGATCAAGATGAGGTTCTCCAGAGCAGGGCCCACATCTAGGCCACTGATCTGATTTCATCTGGAACAACTCGCCACCAATCCACATCCAGAGACGAGCCGCACGGTTTTCTAACCAGTCTAACCTTTTCTATGTTGATAAATGTACTCATTTAGCAGAAACCCAACAGTATGTGTCTCTAAAACAGATCAGAGTCCAATATGACAGATGTTGGGAGTAAATGAGATTTCTGTCCAGGGAACTGGGGAAATATCAGCCTGATTCCTGCTGAGCATCATCTGATTATATGGGAGGGTTCACCTGACAAGGATTCAATCAGGACTACCTGTCAAGTGTCAATGAACAGTTCATCTTACATCAAAACAAACATTCTAATGCAATACTAACACAAGGTTTGCATTGTAGACCAAAAACCTGCGAATATGGGTCCAACTGTCCTAAAGCTCATTGTGAGGAGGAGCTGCAGGAGTGGATGATGAGATCTGTAGAGGAAGAGGAGATCAAACGCAGCATTGAGACTCAGGGCCTGATGTGCTACAACCAGCAGCTTCTGGATGATTACAGGAACAGCAGCAATGAAGTCTACGTGGTGAGTTCAGTTGGCACAGAGAGGGGATGACTGACCCGACTGTCTTAGTTCAGAAGATTTCCTCCTGTGATGTTTTCAGACATCAGAGACACAAAACCAGCAGATCCTGGTTTCCTCCTGTCGTCTCTCTGGGATGGGTTGGGTTTGGCCGCAACATCTGGCAATCTGACAGGTTTAACTTCTGATTCTCAACAGCTGTCTGAACAGGTGGATGATGTCAGCGTCTCCTGTGATGAAGATTTAACTGTGGAGACAGAAAACGTCTCTGCAGCCCTCAGATGGACCTTCAGGGTGGAGACAGAGGTAAACAAACATTCATCAGTTTTACAGGACAAACACTGTTTATATATGGAAATATTGAACCAAGAAGACTCAGAGATTCAGAAAGGCTGCATTCGTCTATATCAGTGGTTCTTAACCTGGGTTCGGTCAAACCCCAGGGGTTCGATGAGTCGGTCTCAGGGGTTCGGCGGAGCCTCTGCCGCGGAGGTAAAGACACACCTGTGTAAAGTCGTGATGACGCGCCCCGCTGGGCCATCACTGGCTGCAGAGGATCATGTTACGTTGCTCAGCCAATCAGAGCTGCGGGGAATTTAGTGGCTGTCGTAGTTGTACGTCGCGTGGTTTCTTTCTTAATATTTTAATCCATACTAAATATGTCGAGCAAAAAAGAAGAAAATGAACAGACTTTGCTCTGAAGATGCACCTGCCAAGGTGAAGCCACGCCTCTCTGAAGCCACGCCTCTCTGAACTGGTCTCCCAAAAACAGCAGCAGGAGTCTCACTGATTTGCAGGTATGTCATTTGTGCAACACTTTATTCTGGCCCCAAAAACGTATTTTGTGGATTCAAAACGACAAAAAATAAATTAAATTTAAAATTTTAAAAAATTAAGTTATTAAAAAAAATGTATTCTTTGAAAAAATCCAAATTTATTTTTAATTTGTAAAATAGTAAAAAAAAAATATTTTGGGGGCTGAAATTCTTTCATGGGGCCAAAATATTTTTGGGGGGCCAGAATAAAGTAACACTGTAACTTGCTGTGAGTTCATGGTTTTGTTCTTTGAGCAAAGTGACGTTCATGCACGACTCATTTTGTGCACCAGCAAAAAAACATACAACCTATGTCTTGAATTTGGAAAAAAAAATATTTTATTTATCACTAAAGAAGGGTTCGGTGAAGGCGCATATGAAGCTGATGGGTTCGGTACCTAAAAAAGGTTAAGAACCACTGATCTATATAGAAGTTGGAGTGAGTGTCCAGAACCAGAGCCAGACTAGAGGCTGAATGGACTAGAACAATACGGACGATTGTGCAGCCAATACTTTCACAAACAGCATAAACAGGATCCTGGTGGGTGGCGGCAGTCCCAGCTGATTTCATCTGTGAAGGAAAAATTTAGTAACAAAGTTTAAATAAATTTGAATGTACACTTTATGATGTTTTTATTAAAAGGTTTGCACTCAGTTGCAGCTCAACAGGAGATATGCTCTTCTGACCCTCCTCAGATAAATGAAGAACAGGGTGTTCAGCAGTTAGACATGTGAGACATGGCTAAGATGATAAGCCTAGTTTGTAGAAGTTCAGTTACTAGTATCTGTTTAGCCATCAGCAGAGAGACTTTTTGGAGAAACGCCTAACGTTGAGCTGTGAGTGTGTATGCAACCCTGCTCCACTGAAACTTACAGATAAGTGACATACAGATTTTTACCTGACACTTGAGCCAGGGGGTGTGGCTACGTAATGTGTGATGTATCCTATGTAGATGAGGGGACATTCAGCCCCAAGTCAGAACTCATCCGATTCTCACTGAGATGTGAGCTTTGTATGTTTTCTCCATTTGCAAATGTTAATTAAAGCTGAAGTTTGTTCTCTTTTATAGCTGAAGTTTGGTCTCGAATTTTGTGCAACTTAACACATCATTCAGCCACCAGTTTGCCCAGTAATGAACTGCAGGGCAAACTGATGGCAGGTGTGAAGGAAGAGAGGCACAGATAAAAACAAATCAATCCAACACTAAAGAATAACCAGTACAAAGGAACCTAGTAAATGTAGAACAGCGAAGAATAACTAGAAACATTAAGAAGAATCCAACTAAAGGAAGACAGGAACAAGACAGATCTAATCAAAATAAGAAACTAATAAAATAATAATGAAACCAGAATCAAATCAAACTACAAAACAACCTAACAAACCAGGATGCTGACAATAACCATTCATCAGAACAAAAATTATGTTTATATATAAATGTCTACAAAATCAAACACTTTCTGCGTCTAATTTTGGCCAACAACAAACAGTCAAATAAGCTGCCAAGTGGAAAGAAATACACAAATGAGGGGCGTGCTGCGGTGGCGTAGGGGACAGCGCGACCCATGTTTGGAGGCCTTAAGTCCTCAACGTGGCCGTTGCGGGTTCGATTCCCAGACCCGGTGACATTTGCCGCATGTCTTCCCCCCTTTCCTGTCAGCCTACTTTCATATAAGGGACACTAGAGCCACAAAAGACCAACTGGAGGGGAGAAACAAAATACACAAATAAAAGAAAATGCTGTGGTTCAACAGAACATTAACTTTACAAGATGTTAAGTGTCTTCCATTATGTTTTATAGGTATTAAAACTGCAAAACTAAGAATTATTTAATATAAAAAGAAATCTTCCTTTTCAAATTGCTCCACATTCAAACCAAAATATGTCATAAAAAAACTGCAAAAAGTAAAAGCTTGTGCTCACTTAGTAATGATCTGGACCTTCACTCATTTTCATTCCTTCCATCTGTCTCGGACATTTCCAATCAAGTAATGATGGTTTTTCAATCAATCAATCAAATTTTATTTGTATAGCCCATTTCAGCAGCAAGACATTTCAAAGTGCTTTACATCATTACAAACACAGAAACACAAAGCAACATAGAATCAATCATTAAGTCAAGGTCCATCAATAAATTTGTAATTGATTACATTTCAAATATAATCCTAACCAGGTGGGTTTTTAGTGGAGATTTAAAAGAAGTCAGTGTTTCAGCTGTTTTACAGTTTTCTGGAAGTTTGTTCCAAATTTGTGGTGCATAGATGCTGAAAGCTGCTTCTCCTCTTTTGGTTCTGGTTCTGGGGATGCAGAGCAGAACCAGAACCAGAACCTGAGAGGTCTGGAAGGTTGATACAACAACAGCAGATCTTTAATGTATTGTGGTGCTAAGCTATTCAGTGATTTATAAACTAACAACAGTATTTTAAAGTCTATTCTTTGAGCTACAGGGAGCCAGTGGAGGGACTTTAAAACTGGTGTTATGTGCTCTATCTTCCTGGTTTTAGTCAGAACGCCAGCAGCAGCATCTGGATCAGCTGCAGCTGTTTGATTGATTTGTTGGACAGACCTGTGAAGACGCTGTTGCAATAATCAATACGACTGAAGATGAAGGCATGGATGAGTTTCTCTAGATCTGGCTGAGACATTCGTCCTTTAATCCTGGAAATGTTGTTCAGGTGATAGAAGGCCGACTTTGTAACTGTCTTTATGTGGCTCTGGAGGTTCAGGTCAGAGTCCATCACTACTCCCAGGTTTTAGCCTGATCACTGGTTTTTAGTTGTAATAACTGAAGCTGTGCATTGACTCTAGATCTATAACTCTAGATCTATAGCTCTAGATCTATAACTATAGATCTACGACTCTAGATCTATAACTCTAGATCTATGACTCTAGATCTATAACTCTAGATCTATAACTCTAGATCGTTCCTCTTTAGGTCCAAAAATAATATCAGTTTTGTTTTTGTTCAGCTGGAGAAAGTTTTGGCACATCCACACATTTATCTGTTCTAAGCATCTGTTCAGTGATTGGATGGGGTCAAAGGTCACCTGGTGACATCGTAATGTAGAGCTGTGTGTCATCTGCATAGTTATGGTAGTTAATATTATTTCCTGTTATAACCTGAGCTAGTGGGAGCATATAAATATTGAATAGAAGGGGTCCTAGGATTGAACCTTGGGGTACCCCACATGTGACCTTTGACCTCTTTGATGAGAAGTTTCCAATTGAAACAAAGAAATCCCTGTTCTTTATGTAGGATTCAAACCAGTTAAGCACTGGACCGGAGAGTCCGACCCAACTCTCCAGTCGATTCAGTAATATGTCATGGTCAACACTGAGGTCCAACAGAACCAGCATTGTGGTTCTGCCACAGTCCGTATTTATATGGATGTCATTGAACACTTTGACTAGGCCAGTCTCTGTGCTGTGGTAACCATGGAAACCAGACTGGAAGGAGTCAAAGCGGTTGGTTATCGTTAGGAAGCTAGTTAATTGTTTACACAGCTTTTTCAATAACTTTGCTGATGAATCAGAGGTCAGAGGTCGGCCTGTAATTCTGCAGTAGTGATTTGTCCAGATTGTTCTTTTTTATCAGTGGTTTGATTACTGCTGTTTTCAGAGCCTGGGGGAAAACGCCTGATGAGAGCGATGAGTTTACTATTTGGATCAGATCAGCAGCAATAACAGGCAGGACTTTCTTAAAGAAATGTGAGGGTAAAACATCCAGACGATGGTGTAGGTCATGTTGTCACTTAGGTACCTTTCGCCTAGAGTAGATCCATGGTTCAGAGCTGGTATCAGTGAGGCTGAATGAAGCTCCTGGTTCCTGCTTCAGCAGAGCCACATGCAGCAGTTTTTAGCTTTCATGTTCCCACAACTGGAGCTGCAGTGTCAGTTTTGGTCCCCCAAACTTCCTCCAATCAGGTTCGTCAGAGCCGACCTTTCTTCAGTCCACTTCCTAACAGCAGAGAGATGTTCTGTTTCTGCCTGAAAGGTCCTGCTGACAGCCAGAAGTGCATCCTGAGTAGCAGTGGTCCAGTGGTGGGAGATCGGATCTACTTTTATCCTCCATGTTTGTTATGGGCTCAGCTGCTGTCCAGCCTCTGATGTTCGGGCTGCAGGATGTAAAGACCGACCAGAACAAACCAGGAGAACTCTCCATTATTTAAAGGTTTTCTGTCTCGGACTCTGAGGGTCGTCTGTCCGGCAGGTTTTAGGCGTTTCTCTGCTGCCAGCCCTAACCTTAATGGATGGGCGATTAACAGGCGTCTGCAGCACTTTGTGGCTTCAGAGGAGATTCTGTAATAAATGAAATGTGTTGTGGATGAGCAGTGGGCCACATCTAGACAAAGCATGGATATACTGTATGTTTCTATCTTAGCATCTGATTTAAATATCACCAACACTTCTTGACTGTTGTGGCCAGCAGGGGGCAGGCTTGAGTCAGTTTCCACATGTCAGAAAGCTAAACTTAGAACCAGGAGGAACCACTGAAACCATCAGAATAGCGCCCCCTGGTGTTATTTGCTGCTGATTCATCCTCCAACTGCAAAGACACCACAGAGTGATCTGTTTAAACACCGTGTCTCTAAACTGGACCACATCCCACACTCAGTGTCAAAAGTTGTTTGTGTCCAAGATGTTTTAAATCTTTGAAAACAAAATTGTTCTGTGTTTTCTTGCAGAGACAGCTGCTGCATGTGGCTCTGCTGAAGCAGGAACCAGGAGCTTCATTCAGCCTCACTGATACCAGCTCTGAACCATGCATCTACTCTGCAGGCGAAGGGTTCCTCAGTGACAACATGACCTACACCATCGCCGTATCGTTCACATCTACACACCCAGGCTTGTATGAACAGTGGTTGGTGCTAGATTTTGGAATGAGACCAGTCCTCTTGAAGAAACTGAAGGTGAGAGTTGGCCAGCAGTCAGTGGATGACACTAAGGAACAAGTCTTCAATCATGGCGTCATTCTACAAAGTGCAGAGCGCTGGAATCGAGGGAACAGGGTTATAATACCCTGTTCATACAGAACAGAAAAACAGGAAGAGTTGATGAAGGAGTACAAGCCTCCACAGCTAAGCCTTCTCTGTAAGCCCTCTTGTTACAGCCAAGCAGCACTGACAGCTGAAAACTACAAGACAAAGATGCATGAGTTCCTGTACAATGAGGAGAGAGCTGAGGACCAAGTGGTTTCAAGGTAAAGTCTACGTTTAACAGGTTTCTTTAACATGTCTCAAAATGGTTTCTGCTTTTTAAAAAGCGTTTCGTGTCATTTTCTTTAGACTAAATGTTTGTGGACAAATTACAACAATGACTATGTTGAACGATCCAAAGTTCGGGATGGAGTTTGCTCGTCAGGGAGAACTTTTCTGTTCTGTTTCCATCCCTTATAAGCTGACCATGGACAGTCCTGAAGGTCTGGTACTGAAACGAAACGTCCAGTCAGCACTGATAGCTCCTGTAGACTCTCTCCATCCAAAGTCCAAGGTCTATGAAGCCAAGGTTCTGAACCTCAGAACCAATGAGAACCAGATACACCTACAGCTGTCTAAACAGTGCTGCTCTGATCTTTCTCTCAAAGACAAGCAATCTTATCAAATGGAGGTCCAGTTTCAGTTGGATCGCCTCAGCTTATGTACCATGCACAAAGCTGTAGACCTGCTTCCTGATACCACCAGAGTCCTGCCAGACCTCAAGAATTGTGGAGTTCCTGTCGGTGATGTCACCTACGAGAACCTGAACTCCAAACAGCAGTCTGCACTTGGCTTCATTACGGGGAACCATGATGGAGAAAAGCTGACTGCACCTCTGCTCATTTATGGACCTTTTGGAACCGGGAAGACCTTCACTATTGCTACAGCAGCCATCGAACTTTGCAGGCATCCGCAGAACAAAATCCTGATTTGCACCCATACCAACAGGTAACTTGTTTGGTTCAGAAATATTGATTGGTTTGATAAGATGACCAGCAGTAGATGGTCATCTTAAGGTTGGCCAACATCCAGTCAGCAAATTATAAGCAATGCAGAAAGTAGAGCTCAGTCATTTCAGTTCTGTGTGTTTTTTATGTTTGGGCTTAGCATTAATACTGGATTAGTACTAATATGCAGATTAACCCTCGAATTTTTATGAATTTTTTCTGTAAAAAAGTTGGAAAATTCATTGTAGGCGCTGTTGAGTTCAGGTGATTCAGTCACAGGAGGGTTTGTGATTCTGTCAACTGTTGCAAAGAAAGCTCCAGCATTGTTTATGATTTCCAGGAAGAACGTTTCCCTAAAATGTTTAGTGTGGAGTGATTTCTTCGCCGTGCGTCTCTGTAGATTTCGTAGTGTCCAGTTGTCAACCTGGAGACACGTTTTATGCCATTTACACGATGTTATTGTGTATCTAGTCTACTTACTGAAGTGAGTGCAGGAACTGGTTTGTGGAAAATAATTTTCCCTTTGGGACTAGAAAGTCTGAAGTCTATGTTCAGCCCTCAGCACAGGTTTCTTTCACTTCTTTCTCCAGAGATTTCTTCCTACCAGACACAATCTTCACTTTAATGGAAGCCATGCAATCAGTGATGTCTGAAATTTTAGAGTAGAAATGATCCATCAACACATCTACAGGGTGGAAGTGAGGGGGAAGAATAGATTTGGTTAAAAAGTTCTGCTTGTTGTCTGTAAAAGATTGTTTTGTAATAATATCTGTTTGACTAAGTGAACAACTTAAATACAAAATGATTTGAGATTCATACATTTATTTGGCAGGGAATACATCTGTTGTCCCTGGACGTATCAAAAATGTTGCTAAATTGGATCAAACTTAAAACTTCAGAGTCAACGCATCGTTTTACCAGGCTATAGTTTGGTATAAAATTAGTATGACAGCTTATTTATGGCTTTAACCTCGATTCCCAAATGTTGAAAAGATATCATTCAAAGCCTACTGGAGTTTTAACTTGTCCGTTTTGTACCTTTCAGTTCTGCAGACCTGTATGTCAGAGAACACTTCCATCCTGCCATCAGTAAAACTAACAAACTGAGGCCAATTCGAATAAAAGCCAACAGTGGAAAGGCTCTGTTTGCCACAGATGAGATCACCTTAAAATACTGTTTTCTCTCTAAAGATAGAAAGTCTTTTCTGCCCCCAACCAAAGCTGTTCTGGAAGACCACAATGTAGTTGTGACAACAACAACAATGGCAGGACTGTTTCATGACCTGAAGCTTGTAGACGGACTCTTCACCCACATACTGATCGATGAAGCCTCCCAGATGCTGGAATGCGAAGCCTTGTCGGCCCTGAGTCTCGCTGGGCCAAACACCAGAGTTATTCTCGCTGGAGATCACATGCAGATGGGACCACAGCTCTTCTCTGTGGATGACCACCGTCGTTCAGACTGCACGCTCCTCACTCGTTTGTTCCACTACTATCAAGGACAAAAATGTGACGCCGCCCAGAGCAGCAGGATCATCTTTAGTCAGAACTACCGTTCAACCAAGGAGATTGTAGAGTTTGTCTCCGCTCATTTTTATGTTGGAAAGAGTGATGTGATTGAAGCCTCAGGAGACGTTCCAGCTCCTCCAAATGATCACGCTCTCCGGTTCCACCATGTTCGGGGAGAATGTGTCCTGGATATTGTGACTATGTCTTGGTATAACAAGCAAGAATCTTTTAAAGTCACTGAGGTTGTGGAAGACATTGTGAAGAACTGGCCAACAAACTGGGGGCCCAAGGACCTAAAATCCATTTGTGTTCTGTCAGAAGGCTCTCAGGTAAAATTGTTCAAAGTAATCTTAATAAATAAGTTTTTGTTGTATAAAATTATACTTTGACATTTTGAAGTTTTATCTCTGAAATGTTGATTTGTTGAAGTTCTTGTTACTCCTGCTGTTGCTTCATTATCAAACCTAATGAATGCAAACAGAATGGAAATACGTGACTGCCATATAAACTTTGTAGCTATTGATGGTGTTTAATAATTTCAATAGTCATTTCTCAACAGGTTCAACAAATTCGATCCATCCTTTTAAGAAAAGGCTTTTCTGAAGTAAACGTTGAAACTCTCGCAAATGTCCAAGGTAACTTTCATCTAGTTTAATCCTCAACCCTGAAGGATTTCCTGCATGATGTCAAAGATCAAGAACTGTCTGATTTTCCTTATGTTAGTTTGACCTAATTAATCATTTTTTAACAGGCAAACAGTTCAGAGCAGTCATCCTGACAGCTGTACAAACCCGTGACAGCCTTAAAGAGTCCAACCCGTCTGGGCTGCCTCTTTTCAATGATGCTCGTGTTTTAAACACTGCGATGACCAGAGCTCAGTCTCAGGTGACAGTAGTTGGAGATGCTGCAGCTCTCTGCTGCTCTGGGAAATGCTCCAGGTTCTGGCAAAGTTTCATCATCCACTGCCTCAGCAACAACAGTGTAGAGCCAAAGCATTATACCAAAGGGTTTTTTGAACAAGATGTAGGAGAAACAGTCAAGTTTCAGAAGTTGGAAATTATAGATGAGAAAACCATGTCTGACTCAATTCTGCAAGAGCTACGAGATGAATATGAACAGATGAAAACTGAATATAGTTCAGATGAAGAGAGTCTGGAGTCTGAAGACGTTACCCACCAGAAGTTCGGAAAGTCTTTCAAAGTTTCTAGTAAACTGATGGAGTTACGTGAAAAACAACCAGAGTTATTCAAGAAAGGAAAGTTTGTGAAGGAGTCTTACAACAGAGGACATGTTGTAACATTTCATAAACCCACCTGGCACATACATGTTCAAGGGAGATCCAACATGGGAAGGGCTTTCACTGGGGATGAAGTGGTCGTACAAACAGCCAGGGGAGGACAACCAGCTAGAGTTCTTGGTATTGTCAAGGAAAATGAATCTGCCCGTGAATTTGTATGCTTCCTTGAGGAAGAAGATCACTCCAAGAGACCTGCAGCTACCAATAATAAGTTTGTAAAAAGGATTATGATACCTGTCAATAAAAATGCACCTAAAACAACCATTCTGCTCCTGGAAAAAAGACGAAACTTTCTACCAGTATGGGAGGAAATCAGTGGATACTGGACAATCATAAGATCTCACCATGTCAGTGAGGTCAGGGACAAGGTGTTTGTAGTGCAGGTGATTGGGTGGAAAGAACATTGTCTTTACCCTTTGGGAAGAGTCACAGATGTTCTCCCAAACAGTGGGCCTCTTAATGACAGACTTTGGTTGCTGAAAGAAGAATTTGAGGTCAAAAACACTAGTTTGGATACATATGAAGGTCTTCCAAATAAAGACGAAGACAGTGAAAAGAGGCAGGATGAAACTGAAACAATCACATTTACAGTTGATCCAGAAGGAGCAAAAGATCTGGATGATGCCATCAGCATTAGAGATACTGGAGACCATTATGAGCTGGGAATCCACATTGCAGATGTGGCAAGTTATGTGAGTCCAGGTGATGAACTAGATAAGCATGCAGAAGAACGAGGTTCTACACGTTACCCCGGAGAAGAACCTATTCATATGTTCCCTGGAAACCTGAGCACTGGCCAATTCAGTCTTCTGCCACATCAGGATCGCAGGGTCGTCTCCTTGATGCTCAAAGTGGAAAAAGAAACACACAAGATTTCTGAAGATCCAAAATTTCAGCTGTCCATGATCAGGTCAAAAAGGCAGTTTACTTATGAAGAGGCAGAGGTGGTCATCACCCAAAGATACAGAGACCCTCCCACATTCAGCACAGAGGAGGACGGTGTCACTGTGGCCTATCACTTTGCTAAAGTTCAAAGGAAGTTAAGACTGGGGAGAGAGTGGGCTTATTACCAGTGTGATGATGACAGGTCGCCTGGGAAGCGGAAAGCCCACCAGATGATTGAAGAAATCAGTCTGTTCTTTAACAACTATACAGCAAAATACTTATGTAAGTCCAAAGCCAGATATCACACGCCACTCCGCTGTCAGAACAGCCCAGACCCTGAGAAGCTAGAAACATTCAAAGAGAAATGTGGAGCATTAATAGAACTGTCCTTTAGTGTCAACCATGATGAAATAACTGTGCCTAACCTTAAACCAAGCACTGAGCGTTTCCCCATTTTGGAGACTGTGTGGAACGACATCCAGTCAGCTCTGAGAGAAAACGATACAGACAAACTGGTGGACCTTGTGGCTGCGGATGACATCTACCCTCTGCTCCAACCAGTTATTTACGAGTTGCAATGCTGCAGAAGCAAAGCATATTTAATCCGTTCAAAATCCTCTGAAGAAGCAGAAGTTGGACATCATTCTCTCAAGCTTAACCCTTACACACAAGCCTCCTCACCAATAAGACGTTACATGGACCTGATCTTACAGAGGCTCCTGCACTCTTTCATATGTAACAATGCTCTCCAGTATACTCGTACTGAAATCACTGATCTGTGTCATCAGTTTGACCCCAACTCAAAGAAAGTTAAGCAGTTTGAGCAAAAGGCTCAACAGATCTTTTATGCAGTGAGCACAAAGCAGCAGAGTGCACCAAAGCTAGCCTTTGTTATTTCTGCAGATCCAGACGAAGAGAGCTTCAAGGTGTCATTTCCATTCAACAGGAACATATTTCATCTGCCTTTGTCCATTATGTTCAGTGAATTACAGTTAGAGGACCAACCAGTTTATGACTCTGAAAAAAAATACATCTTGCTCAAATGGAAAAGGCGAATATATGCAGCCGACGAGAGGCTGATCCACCAAGAGTTGATCAAGATGTCAGGTCGTGGTCCATGCATTGAGGTTCCTCTGACAGTTTGGACGGCTGTGATTGAAGCAGTTCAAACAGAAAATCTGGATCAGGCCAAGTCCCTCCTGATGGACACCATTCCACTTCAAACAGAAAACCTGGACCAGTCCGAGTCCCTAGATTCACCACCTACTTTCCAGCACTATGCTGACATTGATCTTCACCTGCAGCCAGGTGGCACCATGCAGGTGCAAATGACATCAGAAGGGAGTAGAGGTCGTCACATGCCTGTTATTCAGCTGGTGCACATTAAACCGATGTTTGAGATTTGTGTCCAACATGTCCACAACCCCATCTTATGTTACACCCAGTCAGCACAAGAGCCAGCAAAGACTTTCTATAGAAACACAAAACAATACATGGAGATCTGGAAACCCATCTGTGAGATGGAATCTGCAGCGAATGCAGTGGAGGAAAGTAATGGCATCATCATTGAGAATCTGGAGGTAAAGTTCACTCAGCGGCTGGAAGGCACCATGACTGGAACATTTTTCTTACATCAGAAATGGATCACAGATTGGGTCATTGAATGCAACCTTGCTAAATGCTTGCTTTGCTTTCGGAAAAGAGGTCTGAAATTGCTTTTACCTATAGAGCATTCTGCACCGGTCGACCCAAAAGAGTTTACTTGGGTGGCTCATGGTTTCACAACCAAAGTAGATTCTAGAGAAACTGGAAGTGAAGTGGATTTCCATGTCAGTCACCTGCCAATGGAATATGTTCCTGAATGTGTTTTTAAGAGAAAAACTCTTTTCACTGCCGAGATCATCCCAAAGCTCCTGCCTGACATGTGAGTTTACGTTTCCTTCAGTTCCTCTTTTAAAGCTCTTCACCTCTGGTTGGTGATGAAATTCATTCATTTTCTCTAAAATGAATGTCTGTCTTTGTTTTCCTACAGCCGGAAAGAAGCTGCTGTTCTCAACCTGGAGGCAGCATGTGACCTAGTCAAGAGGATTGCACTAGGCCAGAAGATTCCCAAAAAAAGTAAGAAAAGTACTGAACATCCATCCATCCATTAACTAAACTAAAAGTACTATTAAAAAATCATTGCAGAGAGGATTTTATTGCCTGGGTAATTATTGGAGAGTAGAGTAGACTCTGGTCAGATCTCCAGTCTGTGGCCGGGCA
Organism: Xiphophorus maculatus; assembly: GCF_002775205.1. Lineage (NCBI taxonomy): Eukaryota > Metazoa > Chordata > Actinopteri > Cyprinodontiformes > Poeciliidae > Xiphophorus > Xiphophorus maculatus. The sequence goes on along the minus strand of NC_036464.1, from coordinate 3,496,723 downwards.
GATGGACAGAACAGTCCATTTAAAGTAGTTTGGTGAGCTGGTAGTCACCAAACTAGCTATGGTGACTACTAGACCAGTGTATAGCCGGACATCACAAAACTGTTCTGGTCTTTACCAGCAGTAGGAACGTTCTAAATCTAACCTCAGATTCAACGCTGATGTTATTTGTATTGTCCACCAGACCTTAACTCTCAATTTGTGAGTCAGATCTCATTTGTTTTATCTGGTTTAGTGTTAAATACTAATAATGTCAATGCTATCTGAGAGTCAATTGGCTTTACTCAGACAATTCACAGTCCTACCCATGTTTAACATCGTACTTTAGACCTTAGACTTTAGAAGAAACAACAGCCCTGACACACAAGAGTGGTTGCCAGTGCTAAGACCTTCATCATGGCTCTAATTCATCCCATATAACCCAATGATTTTACCAACTGGAACCACGAATACAGTGAACCCTCGTTTATCGCGGGGGTTGTGTTCTGAAGAGAACCAGTGATCCGTGAAGTAGTTACCTTTATTTTTCACAATTATTATACAGCATAATTAAATACTCTACATTGAACCAAAGAACAAAACCTGTTTTCAGGCCTAAATTATTTTTTTAACAAATAGAATGCTTTCTTACAAATATCTACAGTAAAATAATGATTTTAATCATCAATACAAAGTATAGTAGGACAAATTGAGACGTATTTCTCTGTTCCTCTGACTGTGACGCTGTGGCCTGACTTCTCTCTCTACTGGCTTTTTCTCCTGAAGCCTGAGGTGCAGGTGTGTTTTTTCCAAAGGAGAACAAAGTTCTTATCGGTAGTTGTTGTCGCTATTTTTCTTCTGGGAAAAGATATTTTCCAAAATTTGCCAAGCTGTATTACGTATATTTAAATAACGTAACGTTATTGGCACACAGGAGGAGAAAAAGCGCAGAGACTGTTTAGCCAATCAGGACGCAGAACACAATGCACTGTGAAAAAAAAACTGCGCAAAAAAATCTGCGATACATCGAGGCCGTGAAGGTGAACCGCGTTATAGCGAGGGATCACTGTATTTCTAAGAGGATCAGGCCAAGCCAGAGTCCTGTAAGACTCTATTAATAACCCTGCAGTGTGAAGATTTATTGTTCACAAGAACACGCAGCAATCAAGACAGCAGAGTGCGGCCCCATGACAAAGTCATGTTGTGTTGCTTAATCTTCCAGTTACGCCAAGCAGTGTGCTGAAACACCAGATCGCCAGGACAAAGTTGCCAGCAAAACTGCCAGAGCTTAATGACAGTCAACTTCAAGCAGTTGCAGCTGCTCTAAATAGCAACTTTACCCTGATACAAGGACCACCAGGTAAGAGCAGAAATGTGATTAATCCTGTTTCCACATGCAGCGTTAAAGATCTCTTTTTTGTTTATCTGACAGGAACTGGGAAGACGGTGGTGGGCGTGAATATTGTGTACTGGTTTTTGGAGATAAACTCTGATAACCCCAGGATATCTGAAGACCCAAGAGACAAAGACAAAAAGGAAGTCATTCTCTACTGCGGTCCATCCAACAAGTCAGTGGACGTTGTTGCAGGTAAATGTACTTTTTGAGACAATGTTTAAATTATTTCTGATTGAACATTTGGATCTTGATTGGGAACCATGTGTGTCTGATTGATCCACAGAGTATCTGATGAGGTTTAAGGAGAGACTTCGGATCCTCAGAGTCTATGGCCAGCAAGTAGAGAACGTTGAATATCCTTTTCCAAACAGTGACCTGCAGTTTTCTCACAGGTCACTTCGCCAGGACAAGTCCAACCCAGAGCTCAGGTACTGCACTTTCAGTTAAGACCCTCCACAGGCAGCATGTGGAGAGTCAGCATTCATCTTTTCATGTAGCATGGAAAGACGAATGCTGCTAAACATATCCTTATATCCGTTTCCTTATTCCTCTGCAGAGGAATAAGGAAACATCTCAGGAGTCATGGTAAGGGGGGGATAGGATTAGGGTTAACTAACCTTAACCCTTACCCTACCCTAAGCATATATGCTTACATGTGTTGCATTGATTTTAGGAGCATCACTCTGCACCATCGCATCCGTGAGCCAGAAAACCCCTTTTCAACAAAAATAAAAATATTTGATCAACGGATTAGCGAATGGCTCAAGAAAGTCTCGACTACTGAGAAAGTCTTGACTCCTGAGGAAGTGAAAGAGTAAGCATAGTGGTTTCATTATATCCCTGAATAAAATGAAATAGATATGAAAACATGACATCTTTGTTTTTCCATGCAGATACAGGAACCTTCTCAGAGATGCTCGGATACATGAGCTGAACAGACATGACATCATCCTGTGCACGTGCACACAGTCATCCACCCCCATCCTCTCCTCCACGGTCAGTGCACGTCAGATCCTGATCGATGAAAGCGCGATGGCCACCGAACCCCAGACTCTGATTCCGTTAGTCTGCAACAACCCAGAACAGGTTCTGTCTCCTTAAAATGCCCCATTCTGTGTTTGCTCATGTTGACCAAACTAATCCTGAAGGTTTTTCCACCGAATGTTTCTCAGACTTCACTGTATCATGATATGATTTCCAGATTCATAGATCCTCAATGATTCTTAGCAGTCATGTTTTAGTTCATTTTAATAATATCCCAAAAAGAATTTGATTCTTTTTTGTTTTAAATATTAAAACAAAGAACACATCCAGTCCCTTGATAAAATAAAACAAGTTTCAGGAGGAATAATTGATCATGAATGTGTCCCACTACTCTAGTGTTTAATGTTTTAGTGCTAGCCAAGGTTTGGCTAGTGTCTAGGTCAGGGGTCACCAACGTGGGGCCCGCGGCCCCCGGTCGCCCGAGGGGACCTTGTCAGTCTGCGGAGCAAGTTCTGAAAATAGCCATTGTCATTAGGGAGCACTGCCAAAAAAATATTTAATGTTTTTACATTAAATTAATAACATTTGTTTATATTTAGAATTTTTAAAAAAAAGTAAATTATAACATTTTTAAAAATAAATTGCTTTGTGCATAAAACTCTTTTCTGTGGTTAAAGTTCAGAACTGCACAGACGCCTGCAGGATTTTATCGGAGGGCAGCAGCGCCGGCAGCTGGACCCGCTCTGGTACCTTAACCCTCTATGGCATGGCGTTGCCCTCAGGCAACAAACCACATAGCTGTACCTCACATTGCTCCTTTATTTTATTTTTTGGGGGGCATGATTTTTGACATATTTTTGTCCAAAAAATAGTTCTTTTATGAATATAGTTTTTGTTTGATTTGTATTTCATTTCTCATAATCAGTGTAGACAATCTTGGTGTTCTAGACCAATGTTACCCTGAGGCAACAAACCCAAATCTGGTTCCAGGAGGTGTCAGAGTCCGATTTTATGATTGACATGTAATTAGGGACCACCAAGCTCCCAAAGAATGCAGGAAAATATTTCTTCCCCACAAAAATAAAAAGTCATGCCATAGAGGGTTAAGGTTCTCCTTGAAGTAAAAAAAGAAAAGAATCATTTCTGAAATGTTTATTATTTAACCCTCTTTACAATTAACAAAATTGTGGAGAAAAAAAAAGATCTTATGTGTCAAACATCTTGTACATAGCGCATGTCTGAGTCTGTAGAGGTCAAAGGGCACGCCAAAGCTTAAATCTGATTGGTCAGTTTGCTTTTGTTTATTTGGCGGCTTGGTGCTTTTTCTGTAAGATAAAAATGAATGACAGGAGTTTGAACCTCCCGTAGTTCTAAGAGCGGTTTGGATCCCGGCTGAGCTTTTTACAGTGTCGGTTCTGACGGGTCGTCGGTTTCTGAGCTTCTCTGATGTTCCTGAACTGGAGAGCAGATGGTCACCTGTTAGCTGACATCTGCTGCTCTTCCTGAGCGTCGCGCTAAAACTGAGGGTTAAACCAATTAATCTAGTGGAAACGTTCCCCAAAGGAGTAAAAATTGTTGCTTCACCTTCTCCTCCTCTGGACGTCTGACTCCACCTGAACCTGGGAACCAACATCCTCCTCTTTCCAAGGATCAACCGGGTATATAGGCTTCGATTCCATGTCTTTATTATTTAGCATCGTTTATGTGAAAAAAAAGGCTTTAGTGGTTTAGGTTTGTGCTGCTTTTGTGCGACGCCACATGATGCGTTGGAGAGGTGTTCTATTGCAGGTCAGGTGTAGTGATAGTTTTGTACCTTCCGATCTGTCTGACAGTTTTTTTCTACATCTGCTGGTGTCAGCCAGCTGGTGACCCGTCAGCTGTTCAGTTCGCGAAACCACAAAAAAAAGCTCATAAACCGGCGACCCGCCAGAACTGCACACTGTAAAAAGTTCAGGCGGGATCTTAGAACTACGAGGTTCAAACTCCACTCATCATTTTTAGCTCACAGAAAAAGCAAACTGACCAATCAGATTTAGGCTTTGGCTGCCCTTTGACCCCCACAGACTCACACTGATGTGCGCTACATACAAGATGTTTTGGCACAAAATAACTTTTTCTTCTCTCCACAATTTTGTTAATAGTAAAGAGGGTTGGATAATAAAATTTACAATAACTTTTCTTTTTTTTATTTAAAGTTAAATCTGTTCAGCTGCACCAATCCAGACTCTTCAGTCACTTGTGGGAAATTTAGAATCACACAGAAAAGCTCCAAAAGGGAATCAAACTGAAAACTCTGAACTAAGAATTTCTGATCACATAATAGCAATTAACCATATCTGTCTTTACTGATAATTATTGTCAGTAGTCCCTAACATTAATATGATCAGGCAGCATGTAGTCATATATACACATACTGTATATGTATTATTGTTATAAAGGCTGAGCCAAGAACATTGATGTATCAAACAAATAGCCCTTCGGGGCGTGCCGTGGTGGCGTAGCGGTTAGCGTGACCTGTATGCCTTGAGTCCTCGACGTGGCTGTCGCGGGTTCGACTCCCAGACCCGACGACATTTGCCTCATGTCTTCCCCCCTCTCCTTCCCCGTTTCCTGTCAGCCTGCTGTCATATAAGGGACACTAGAGCCACAAAATACCCCCTGGAGGGGTAAAAAAAAAACAAGTAGCCCTTCGTTTTGCTCTGGACCCGTGAAGCAGCTCCCAGTCTCACAAAGGTTGGTGACCCCTGTATGTGTCGATGCAAGCCAAGGATTGGTCAGCATCTCCCTCATCAAACACCTGGACACACGTTGTTCTCTTGAGGCCTGGAGTTGAGGATCCCTAGTTTATAGGATGGTCTAAAGACGTTTGTCTCTTGCCGTCTCAAACTGCGCAGAGTTTCTACAATATCTCATCATTGAGAGCCTGCTGACCAGCAGTATCTCCATCTGATCTGGGAGCTGCAAGGCCTCAGACTGTAAGTCTCTGCAAAAAGTGGTGAAGACAGCGGAGAGGATCATTGGGACTTCACTCCCCCATCCAGAACATTACACAGACGCTGCTTAGCCAAAGCAAACCAGATCCTCTCCAAGGTCTGTTCATCTGGTTGGCGTTTAGCATCTGCATCTGTTCTGATGCTAATGGTTTAGCATTAGCACAGCCAGACTCAGAAATAGTTGTCTCCCACTGGCCATCAGATTGCTCAACAATCCCATCCATAAGACTGTCTGAGTGCTCGAAAATGCTAAGTTATAAATATTTAGCATATTTGTATATTATGTAATTATAGGCACACTTGTGTTTTTGTGTGTGCTCCAGTGATGACATTTCATTGCCAATTTCCCTTACATGTCTTTTGCAATGACAATAAAATAAGTCTAAGTGTATTTTAAAAATGAAAAGTTGAATTTCTCAGAAAAAAATGTTTGAATCTTCAAACAGAAAATTTTCTCCAGCAGTCTGGTGACCACTGACTTCGGTCTGATCTCTGAACTTTGTGGCGGTCTGCCAGGTGGTGCTGATTGGGGACCACAAACAGCTTCAGCCAATCGTGAAGAACCAGAGCGTGAAGAAGCTGGGGATGTCCAGGTCTCTTTTTGAGCGCTACTACACCAGGCTCCATAAAAACACGGCTGTGATGCTGGACACCCAGTACAGAATGGTGAACATCAAATATGTCCTCAATGAGTAACAGCAGCAGTGCATCATAACCCATCATGCTGTGTTATTTTTAACAGCACCAGGGCATCTGTGAGTTTCCCTCAAAGCAATTTTATGAGAGCAAGCTGAAGACGGGTGTGGAGCAGCCGAGCAGCCTCCTGCGCGTTAACGGCAAGACTATGCCAATCGTGTTTGGACATGTTGAAGGAGAAACTGTTCGTTTGGTGGTGAAGACGGCAAAGGGCAACAACAAATCTAAAGTCAACCACAATGAGAAAGAGAATGTGGTACGTAACATTTTCTGTTCAGCTACCAGAACCAAAACGTGCCTGAATGTTAGAAGACGGTAACTTTTCCAAGAGCATCTCAATTTCATGTCATTGATCCCTCGAGGGACTCAGGGAAAGGATTGTATTGATTCCAAGCAGGAGTTGCTTTATACATGATTAAGCCTGCAAGTAGATGAACAGGAGGTCTAAAAGTGATAATGATGCAAAACTAAAAATAATTAAGGTATTCTCTTCACCACTTGCTATCCATCATATTCAATTCAGTTCCGTTTATTTCTACAGTGCCACTTTGCAAGTGTCATCTCACTTTACAAAAAAATATTTAAATTCAATCACACACATTCTAACTGATCCTCGTTCTCAAACTGTACAGTATGCTCTAATTGTTCAGAAGTTTCTATCTAAGGAAACCCAGCATTCACTCCTCCTGGCCAGCAGGGGGCGACAATCCCTTTCATGGAATCATTAACTTTACAGCAATTCCTCATACAGATCATGCATGTAGCGACAGTGGAGAGGAAAAAAAATCCCCTTTAACAAGAAGAAACCTCCAGCAGAACCAGAACCAGAACCAGAACCGGGCTCAGTACCATGGGAACCGACCGACTGGAGGTTAGCGAAGACACAGCAGAAGAAGAAACAGATGAACTGATGTTGGATTATTTCTGATGTTCATGAAAGTAGAAACAGCAGGAGAGGGAGAGCGATTAGGTGATGGCAGCATCATGCCAGCCGCCTCCAGGAAGGAACCAGCCAATCAGAACACAGAGCAGGTGAAGCTGCCATGGAGAGAAAAGAACAGGAAACCAAAGGTTAAAATGGCGGCAAACGGTGCAAACTGGAGAGTAGTAGAAGAAGAAAGGGAGGAGGAGTGGCCAGTTTGTCCTGTAGCATCTGAAGCTATTTTCCTGATATTTCAAATTCAAAAATACTTTATTGATCCCAAAGGGAAATTAAATGTTATAACGATTAGTGATGGCTGTTGGCAGGAAAGATTTCCTGTAACGGAATCCTGATATTAAATGAAGGATTTTAATTGCTGCCAATTGTTTTTCAGACAAAGATTGTTGAAATGCTCGTAAAAGCAGGAGTGGATGAGAAGAGCATTGTGGTTCTGTCTCCTTATAACGCCCAAGTAGCAGAGATCCGAGAGGAGCTGACCAAGATGGAACTGGGAGGAATTACAGTGACCACCATCACAAAAAGTCAAGGTAAAAGTCTCTCTGGGACCAGATCTGGGGTCTCGTTTATGAAACACTGCGTAGCATCTATGCTAAAAGTCTATGTGGCTTGGTTGGTAGACCACACCTGGTCCACCAGGTGCAGAGACTTCAGTCTTCCAATCGGTTAGGGTTAAAACATCATTTCATGAGCCAAAAATCAATGTGAATGAAGCGAAGAGTTGAAAGAATCTCCTTTCTAGAAGCCGCTGTAGCAGCGTGATTAAAGGTTTTCACGCCGCCATCATGATTCTGATGGGAGGTTCACAGTTCATGTACTGTTATCACAACATGTTGGAAACTCTGTGTATGTTAACGCAGATTAACAGCAAACCAAACTCAATTTTCATGAGCCAGGAAGCCCTTTATTACAGTCTTCTTACAATTTTGTACAGTTGTGTGGGAAGCTCAATAAAAGCGTTGAGTGAAACTATAAACAGAAAATAAAATATTCATCAGCTCTAAATGCACAGAATAAACTTCTAATATCAGAAAACATAAATTAGAATTAACCTTAACTGTTGTTAAAAACAGTCATGCTAGCTATGATCATTACTATGCAAAAAAAAACTAGTGGGACATGGCTAATTACTGGAATAAACACATTTTAAAACGACCTCTAAATAAATCCTAATAAAACTCCAAACAGAACACAGATTGAACTTACAGCCACTCCTTTCAGAGGAGTTAGAAAAGATTGACGACACAGGAGGTGAAGTTTGCACATTAATAGACAAGTTTTCTCTCCACCATCACCTGTTCCTCACTGCCACTGCCTCTGCTACCCACAATGCACTGCTACCTCAAAATTCACCTTCAAAATAAAATACAGACGAACCAATACTGTAGAAGTTTCTAAATTAAATGAAGATATATTTCTAACTTCTAGCCTTGGGCAGAACAGTTCAGGGTGAATATTATGAAAACATATGTCTGCTTTGCTCTGGGAGTTTGGAAGCCCAGCCACTGCCCCCTGCAGGTTATAGTGGAATAGTGCATCAGAACATCTGGCCCTAATGGCTAGAAAATATTTTAGTTTTTAATGGACTCACCAAGAAGCCAGCCATCATCTATAGCGCCACCTGCAGGCTCTTCCCTGCTTTGCTCCAGGATGAAGGAGTCATGAGCCAGAAATTTGGTCCAGTCACTAGGAGATCTTGGCTGTCAATGAAAACGTGTTTCTTCCTGATCGCCCCTTTGCAAGGTCTCCTGGCAGCGCCAACCCATCCGATATATTGATGGACAACGTTGGCATCCATCAGTCTGATTCCGACACCGGCTCACATCTGATGTGTTGATCTCTGGTCCACATCATGCTGAGAGAGGAAGGCAATATACAGAAAGCCTAAAAATGTTGGCAGACTAAGATTTAAGTTGGCTTATTGGGATTTTTTGAAATATCCTCAAGCATAAATAAAACTGCTGACTGCTTATAATAAAGTCTATCTCTGATTAAAGGTTAGATAATCAGAAGTAGTGGCTTCAGTTCTGCATTGCCAGTTTCCCGCGGCTCCAAAGCGAAGGTAAATCTGGGTCAGAGGTCATGTGAGAGACCGCATGTTTTCCTGCTAAGTTTATTTTCAGAGATCGCAACCTTTGGTGGAAAGTGAAGTGAAGTTCAGTTCCCACTTTGTTTGGACGCCCCCTTTATAAACGACATCCCAGACTCATGGTCAGAAGTCCGGCTGTGCCTCAACCCGGCATCAGAACCAAACCAAACCCAAATTCTGTTTTCTCCCAGGGAGCGAGTGGCGCTACGTGATTCTCTCCACAGTCTGCTCCGTGCCCAGCGACGAGATTGAGAAGGAACCGGACGGCGCCTGGATGTCTGAGCATGTTGGCTTTGTAGGAGACCCCCACCAGATCAACGTGGCCATCACCAGAGCCAAGGAAGGACTGTGCATCATCGGTAAGGACGGGACTGTGGACTAGAGCAGAGATTCTGTACCTTTTTTACCTTGGGGTCCAATTTTTCCAGTCCAAAATGGCCCAGGGACCATTTACATACTAACCATCTATTGGTTTACCAAGTTGACCCGGCAAGTTGACACTCAGCAGCTCTGAGTGTTTCGGGTTTTGGTTTTTGTTGAAGCCATAAAGGAGAATCGCGATCCACTGGATTCACTGGTTGTTAATGGGGGGTTAGGTCTGCTCCAATACACCTGGTGGCTCCTGACTGCAGGTGAAAGTCCGGTACCAGTCCAGCAGTACCAGACTTTTGCAAACATTTTCCAATCATTTTGACCAGTCAAACACTTTCCACTAGAGCTGCATTCACCCATTCTCTCACATTTACACACCGATACACAAATCGGTGGACAACTTGGAGCCAAGTGCCTTGCTCAGAGGCACAAATCAATCTTACAACCTTCAAACATAAGATGACTACTCTAGCCACAGACCTCCCCAGATAAAGGTCCACTACCAGTCCAGCATCTGGTCCAGAACCAGATCCATCTTTAACTGTGCTCTCTTCTTCCCTTTTCTGGGAAAGGCAACCAGAAGCTGCTGCGACTCAGCGGTTCGTGGCGCCACCTGCTGGACTACTACAGTCTGCACAGCGCAGTGACGGATGCAGAGAAGATCTCCGTCTGAAGCCGATCATCAGCTGGGACGGAAACCATGGAAACCACAGGACTATCACGTGTCGCTGTTTTATCCGCTTTACAGACGCTTTGATGATTTTACATTAATTATTGATGTCTGTTTGATGAATTTCTATGTAAAACTGAAAATCATGTTTGTTGAGAATATTAATGCTGCTTCACAGCTGAACTGATCCCAGGTAACAAACAGGTCCGGTTCTGATCCGGTACTGATTCTACACTGGGTGAATTTATCCAATCACTGATCTCAGGTTTTTATGGCTGGAAGGAATAAACTGATGATGTTTTACTTTAATTTAAGGGGCATCATTTTAAATATTAATAATTGTCTCTTTTGGTCTCATTAAACTGGGTTAAACAATTCAAATGTTTCGGTTCTGTTAGAATAATTATGTTTTGTTATCATTCTTACATAAGTAGTTACCAGTTAGTTTTTCATTTAAAGGTTTAGTATTCACACCCCAGAGAGGAGGAATCTGTTAAACCGTGTGAAAGACAAAACTTGCTTTTTCTCTAAACCTTGAAGCTGCAGCTGCTTCTTATCTTGGGTTCCTCCTTAAACTGCTTGTGTGTAGAATGTAGTTCTTCCTTGTTTCAGAATAGCCCCTTGATTTATTAGCTCCACATTCCATTTCTGACTCCCTTCTTTCTCCTTTTTTAATAAAAAGACAGGCTCTGCTGCAGGAAATCAGAACGCATGGTGAACACCTTGGAGAAGTGGTTTGCTATGTTTTCTCCTTCTGCAGAAGCTTGGTTGAAAATTCATAAAAGTTGTTTGTGGTCCTTCTTGGTATTTAGGTAAACAAAAGTACCTATCAGGTTCATTTTAAAGCTCCGCTCCGGACCATAACCTGGTTCTGGATCGGAGCATTTCCACTGTCAACCACAGTGCCGTTGCTAGGCAACAGGAACCGGTTTCAGACCGGATGGAGATGCTTTTGAGTCGGGTGCTAGAACCTGTGGGATCTGCTCTCCATCGGCTCTGATGCGGATCAAACATCACCATGGTTACAGCAGCTTCTCCTTAGTCCGACCCGACAGATGTGATTGTTGTTTTCAATGTTAATTAACAATTAAATAAGGTGTAGTTACTAGAAATGGACCTTCAGTTCCTGCGCCGCCCTGTGCTACAGCACAGTTCCTGTAATACTACTACACTGTAAGCCAATCACGGTGTTGGTTGGCTTCTTGCCACCTCTAGCCTACAGGTTAGCAGTCTTGCAGCTATCATACTAGCATGATGATCATGGAAGTTAGCGACTTCTTGTCCTCACATTTCTGACCGAGGCTCCTGGGCTCCATTTGCAGCCGGACGGCTCCCACCTCTCCAGGTAACACAATAACTGGGAGTTTCTCACGTAGGAAGGTTTTGAAACACGATTTAGTCGTGATCTTTTACATTTGCATCTCCTGATGAGAAAGTCAAATGTGGATAATATTTTTAATGAATAATACCTTAAGAAGATAAATAGCTTCAAGTAGAATTACGGTTGTGCTTTATGAATCCATGATGTGTATCTGATATCTCACTAATGCTGCAGCTGTGCTTCCTGCCTGGTTTTTGTTTTGGTGCTCACCCCCTTATATGGAACAAAAGGGTCCAGTTCTGATCAGACCAGATCAGTACCGGTCTGATCAGGATTCACTCCTGCTCAGCAGTCTTAAGGAGGAATTTCATATAAACATTAATATTCAAGCAAAAATACCTTTAAATATTTGAATTAAATTAGAACACAAGCAGGTCTGAATCACATTAAGAAGCCTGCAGCTATTTGTTACCATGGTTACATGGTTAAATCTACCATGGTTAGATTTATTTACCCTCCCTCGCCCACTGTGCCACTTTCTCTCTGTCCTCGTTAGCCAATCAGCTCTGGTCTGTTCTTCCAGCGTTCACTCTCCCAGTATTTAACCTCAAACCGTTTCACTCCTTACTGGAATCGTCTCGTTACTCGTTTAACCTGCTGGCCTTTTGCTGCTCAGTTCCTCTTTGTTTTGCTCTTTTTCACTGTAAGTTTGAACCCCGACTCAGCAGAAATCCGGACAGCAGAAACTGTGACTCAGCAGATCTAAACAAGCAATTCGTTGACTTTGGTTCTGACCCGGAGTTCACGGGTCCAGAACTGTTTGCTTTTCTTATCTCTCCCCAGCAGACGATAAAAGTCTGACTTCGCTCCACTCGGATCACAGTTTCTGTTTTCTGAGCCTTTTGGACCCAAAGAACCAGAATGATGAAGGTCTACCTGCTGCTGCTGCTGCTGCTGCCGCTCTGCTCCGGTAAGAACAACTCTGCATCCCCTCAGGACCCATCAGAACCAGTCAGAACTAATCAGAACTTCTTATAGTTCTGATTACTATAAGAATACTTTCAGAACCTGGAAGTATTCGGCCTAACCAGAACCTAACTGTCAGAAACAAGGTCCTCCTGGTATTCTGCAAAAAGTTCTGACTTGGTTCTGACCTGAATCCTGGATGTTCTGCTTCTCTTTAACTGGATTAACAGAACTCTGGTTCTGAGAGCAAAGTTGGGTCTTTAAACAGGCAAAACACGTGAGCATCATCCTGGATTCTCCAGAGGCGGTTCTGGTCGGGATCTTCATTACTAGATTCTGAGCCGCAAAGCAAAACATTTAATGTTCGTAAAAAATTATTGAACTCAACGTTACTGAATTATCGTTGTTAGATCACCAATCAGTTAACGATCAATAATCACTGAAATCATCTGAAACAGAAAAAAACGATTGAAATGAACCAACAAATAACAAATAAAAACTGGAGGTTGTTTCTGAATTGTTCAACAGAATTGATTAAAAAACTTATTAATGAAGCAGAACTGGAGAAAAATGCAAGGTTGAAATATTTCCACCAGAGATGCTGAAGCATCCAGCTGGTCAGACGGCCTAGTTAAAGGCCTCTATGGTGCAGAATGGAAACTGATGGCAGCTTAAAGGCCGATATGAACGGTTACCATGGCACCCAGAAAAACCCGCAGAGAAACCATGGGCGTAGGTTTGGGTATGGACGGTCGTGACATGTCCCGACCAATATTCAAGGGATATAAAATAGTCCCAACCAATTTTTGCCATATTAATTTAAAAAAAAAACATGTATTTTTTAACAAAAACAAAATAAATTAACGAAAATCTACATTGATTAGTTTAATATTTCAATATACTACGCAGTGGTAGCATTCATTTTAAAATTCGCTGTTCTGAACTATGACGACCCGCCATTGGCTCACAGGACGTGGATCTACGTTCTTTGATTGGCTGCACCAGGCGGCGGCCAGCTGGCCACACGCGGAGCGGAAGCTTGGTCCACGGTGCTGACAGTGAACGGGTCTCCTTCTGAGGTTGACTTTTATTATGAGTCTCCATGTCGCCACCAAAAAAGAAAAGGACGACAGACATTAGAAGTTATTTCGCTACCTCGGCTGTAAGTACAGTGAGGGGACCCATAAGTTAGATATCTATCACGCAATAATATCTCAACAATTGGATCTTTTTCCTGAAGTGCAAGAAGTCATTTTTTGTTCTTTTCTGCAATTGTGTTTGTTGTATAATCAGTAGATCCAGAGGATATTTCTTTTGATCTTACTTGTAATGTTTGCTGAATTTTGAAAAGGAAAAAGTAAAATGTTCTTGAACTGATCTGCTGAGTATGATTGTATCTGGTTGTATACACAAGATGCATGATCTGGTTATGGTTGGGGGGAGGGGGTAATTAAGCCAATGTGGTGCCCCCCCCCCCGGTCAAAAATGGGGGGGGGGGATTGGTCAGTAAGTTGTAAGGTCCCACCAAAACTTAGACCACACCTACGCCTTTGAGAGAAATGAAAGGTCAACTCTAAATGGCAGATGACCAAGGAGGAATAATTTCCCACAATGCAATGTGAAGAACCCCAGTGCATTGTGAGAAAATGTCCAGGTGGCTCTGCCGTCCGTCCGCCTGGAGAGGTTCTGGTTCTGAACGGCTCTGTTAGTTCTGGACATAACAGAACCGGATCCGTCCAGGATGGTTCTGCTAAATGGATCAGGGCTTAAAGGGCTTTCCAGGTATTTTCCCAGGTTTTCTCCAGGTGTTTTCCAGGTATTTTCCCAGGTGTTGTGCTCTGAGGGATGCGTGAATCAGTTATTTATCTATTGTAGTTTGCTGTCAGGAACAATGAACATCTGCGGTAGTTCTTGGTGTGTTTGGGGCGCCCTCTGGTGGTGAAATATTGCCTCTGCGGTCCAGACTGCTCCGGATGTTCTGGGTCGGGCGGGTTCTGTCTGATCGTCGTGTTTGTTCTGCAGCTCAGCAGTTCCACATCAGCTGCTATGGAGAAGACTTCCTGATGGTGAACAACCTGCTGCTGCAGTGCACTGGGAAGGTCCAACAGGCCTGCTACACCAGAGGTGAGTCGCTCCTCCTGACCAGCAGAGGGCGACAATGGAGAGGAGAAACTCCCTTTTAACAGGAACAAAACCTCCAGTAGAACCAGCATTTGGATCAGCTGATGGCTTGAACTTTATTTAGTGAACTTTCTGATAAAGTGTTCCAGCCTGAAAGAACAGATTCATGGATTAGATTATAGATTATCAGCTTTGCTGCTGGACAGGAAGTTTATCATTTATTCCAGAATTTAAAGGAGAAAATTCTAGAAATTAATTTAATTTGGGATTTAAACGACATCCTGCTCAGAAATAACACAGAGGTTCTTTACTTTGGCACCGGGTGTCCTGAACCAACCGGTCCAACAGAACCCGACCAGGTTCTGGACCTGCAGCCAAACCCGACCCGTGTCGCTAGGTCTGACTGTTGGGTTTACATGCAAACTGGACCGAACCTCGATCCAGTCCAGCAGAGGTTCTGATGGGTTTTCTGTCTGCAGATAATGGAGAGAAAGGCTGCACTCGGCTGGAGAACTGCTCCCGACCCGGTTGGACCTGCTGCCACACAGACCGCTGCAATGGAGACAAGAACTAGAACCGGACTGGTGGTCCAATCAGAACATTCATCCGGATCCTGGTAGAACCTGGGCCCGTTTAACGTGTCCTGTACAAGTAAATAAACTGTTGGTTGGACCAAAGATCAGTGTTTGGTTTCTCTACAGAACGTTTTACCAATAGAACCAAGCTGACCCGGTACCAGTCAGACTGCAGGAGAACCTCAGAAAAACCCAACTGAAAGGTTCTGAGGAACACAGCCGGTTCTGTTAGTTCAGAAAAAAAGGTTCTGTTCTGCTTTAGGTGACCCGTTTCTGAACACTCAGGTCCAGACATCGGGTCGCCTCGGTTCAGAACAAAAGCTCTAGTGTCGTAGTCAAGACCAAGACCAGCGCCCTGCGCTACATGACACAATGAAATGTGAAATATGATCAAAATTGATCTGAAAGATTCACATTCCTATAAAAACACAGAGATATTAAATACTTAAAGCTGAAATAAATTTAACCAATATTAAAATGTTAATAATTTAACCATTATCTAAAAAGATAACAGGTTTCAGTTAGTTTGGATTGTTTGACTCAGTGCAGTGTGAAAGCGAACCACAGCTGCTGAAAATGTAACAAATGTTGCAATTTTGGTACCCAATGGAACCAAGTCTACTGGACTATCAGGTGTGAAAACAGCTTTACTCTCTGGCCTGGATTACAACCACCATCTTCACAGACCACCAAGAGAAGGCCCCCTGGCTCCAGAGAGCACAGGTGTCAAGCTCCTGTCCTCAAGGGCCACTGCACTGCAACCTTCAGATGTGTCTCTGCTGCACCACCTGAGCAGAATAATGAGGTCATTAAGGCTCTGGAGAACTGATCTACACAAGGAGGAGGTCATTAAGCCATTTCACTCCAGGGTTTTCTACCTGTGGCTCATCTAAAACCTGCAGGACAGCGACTGGAGGCCTGGAGTTTGACAGTCCTGCCATAGAGTATGTAATATGCATACTGTTATCAAGAGTGTCGGGTATGTACAAATGTTATTTGTACATTGAAAGCTGAATGATTGTACAGACGTCTGCTTTGTAAACACAAAACATGGTCAATACATAGTCTGCAGTTACTGTTGATTGATTCCATTGATCCTATTAAAGTGAAGGTTGTGTCTGGTAGGAACAAATCGCCATGGAGAAATGAGCAAACGGATCTGCTAGGCAGCTCTGAACGTAAAACTCAACTTCACCTTTACTATGAAAACTGCGTAGCTTCACTCAACACTAAAACGTGCAAAGGAAACGTTCTTTGCAGATTTCATACCTTAAAACATGAACTATGCTGGAGCTTTATTTGCCACAGCTCACAGAATCACAAACCGTTCAGACTCAACCACCTGACCTGCGGTCAAACACGACTGCAATGAATTGACCAGCAGAGAAAATAAAAACTAGAGGGTTAATCTGAACATCCACAATAAATCCAATTCCATTTATTAAGCCAGTGAATATTACTAGCATGTGCACAGAAAGCCGCTAATGCAACCTGGGTTTGACATTTCCAGGGTCGGTTCCTTTTGCTCCAGACACACAAACTGATTCAAGAACTTTAATGATCTCATTAATCAGCAGGATCGTCTGCAAAGCCACGATTAGCCTCAGCTGCACTGAGGATGGGATCTGAACTCGGACGGCCAGGAAACGGCGACTGGAGCTGACCTCCTCCGGTCCGGTCCGGTCCGGTCCTAATCTTATTCTGCATTGCAGGAATTACCGGATTCAGAGAAACAAGATAATTACCAATCTTAGTCATATGAAATTAGACATTGCTACTGCAGAAAGATTCAGGAAGAAGAGGATACCAGGCTAAATCAGATTTTTTGACTTTTTTTTTGTCATGCGTTTCACACTCATTACCAGTTGGTGGCGTGTTACAGAAAAATCAGTGACTGCAGGGGGCAATAGCCAGTGTTCATTTCTTAATCAGTTGCTGATTTACTAAACGGCCAGTCGGTTTACATATTTTAATGACGGCGATTCGATGCGATGCTGGTTGTTCAGCCTCTAAAACAAGTCGACGGTAATAAAGGAGCCATGAATCTTACAATCCCAGCTGGATCAGTATTTATTTGCACACTATCGCCCCCTGTCACAGATTTTTCTGTAACACCGGGTCCGTTCAGCCCAAGAGAATTGTTTCAGAACTCGGCTGGACATTTTGGACATGGAAACCGCAGAGCTCCTGACCAGAACCAGAACCAGAACCAGAACCGATGGTGAGCAGTAATCTAAAGAGTACATTTAATATATGGTATTTCCTGTTTCTGACGTCATCAAGCGTCACTGACCAGACAAGGACGAAGCTGATTGGCTGTCACCATAGCAACGTTTATTTGCATTTTGTGTTGAAATCTTCAGTACAGTCTGCCCTCTGACAGGAATGCATGAGAGAAGACGATTGGCTCAAAACAGTCACATAAAAATCATCAATGAGGATCAATGAACGCAAACCCCGCCCCCTTCACGTGAACCCCCCCCAACCTGAACATCCAGGTGAGTCCCTGAACTCCACAGAAGCCCTTTAGAGGCAAACATAGAAAAGATGAGTCAGTAATAAAAAGGCAACATCAACCCCCCCTCATCCCCCCCTCCGCGAAGGCCCCGCCCCTGAATGACATCATTGACACATTCAACAAAGGCCTGAAGTGAAATGGTCCAGAACAGACAAAAGCCCAGCAGTGAGTCACTGAGAGCAACCAATCAGAGCACAGGCCCTCCCCTTTGCTGTCGCCTGATTGGATAAGAGATGTGAGCTGAATGTGACTGAAGTGCTGCCCTCTAGTGTTGAGCAGAAATATACACACAGCCATCTGCAGCATATACAAACAACACAGATCCTTTATGAACAGAGAGGGCTCACTTTGATCAATTCTTCTCAAGATGAAGTGGGATTTCCAGCAAAGCGGGAGGCTTCGCTCTGATTGGTTCTCTGTCACAGTTTTAACCTGAAGGTCACCTCGCCAAACAACCACTTCCTCTTTCATCCTGTTGGTTTCCTGTTGGCAACAGTGTGAAGCTTCTGAAACCCAAACCAGTGGATCTAGAACGTGACGGGTCAGAATCGCTTTAAACACAGACATCATTTTTAACAGAATGTTCCTTTTCTCTGTTGTATTCATTTAGACTGAAACTCAATGTCATCTGTGGCTTTTCAGAATAAAAGCCTGCAGCTGTTTGCATCCTTCAGTGATGTTTTGATTCACAGATTTAAATTACATTGATTTTAAAAAGCTGCAGATGGTTGTTTTTAAGCAAAGTTAGAAACAAAACTGAAATCTTCCAGGTTTCCTCTGATCCTCAAACTTCCTGTAAAACCAAAGACTTCCTGTTTAACTTCGAGGTCAACTCGTGTCACTGGAGGAAAATCAGACTGTTTATTTGGGAAAAATTATTGTCGTTTGACAAATTCCTCCCTTCAGCTCCCTGCTGCCCCCTGTGGCAGACGGGAGGATAACAGGTGGCTCTTTGGGACAGAAAAGGGTTGAAATGTTGGATGAGGTCATCACAGGTGTGTCAGGTATCCTGTGTTAACCGAGGGTGCATCGTGCTTAGAAGTCAATTAAAACAAGGATGAAACTCCTTTAATGCCAGTGGTTGATGAGAACGTCGATAAATAACTCCAGACTAACGGAATCGCTGGGCCAATAATCCCAGACAGCTGCAGGAAGGGTTGCTCTTTTTCACTGTGGGGCCAAAATTACAGCAATTCTGGAACTCAGTTATGTAAACTTTGTCAAAGATTGTTGGAGTGACTGTACCTGCTGAGGCTAAAATGTGTTTTAGGTATTTATCCAGAGAACGGTGTTTTCAGCTCCAGACAGTTAAAATTCATTGACTTTAGACGCCTGCAGGCCAGAAGATTTTTAAAAATGGACATATCGTCAAACCACAATGATGAAGGACATGACATCATGTGTGGCTCTGGAGCGACTCACTTATGTTGTCAGAGGAAAGGAAATGAATCCTGAAGAAAGCTGCAATAACGCTTTTGGGTTTTTTCCCTCTTTATTTCTGTTTTCTGATATACGATACTGTTGAGTTGTTTTTTGTTGTTGTTTCTTTATTATTTATGTTTATTTACTTTGAGGACTGACTTGTTTAATGTGAACCCTACGTCAAATATATCACTGCCACTTGTTTTATGTTATAAAATTCAATAAATATAATGTGAAAAACAACTAACTGATCTACTGGTGCAGATTTCTTAAATTTCAAAGATCACTGATTGGCTGATATTTGTGAAGCTGATCTTATTTTTCCCTGTAAAGGTCTAAAAATCAACCACTGTCCTCATTTCCTCTGCAGTGAGACTGTTAGCCCCGCCCACCCGGTTAGCCCCGCCCAGCCAGGTGTTTGCAATAGTCGCCCCGTTACCAACTCAGCGACTTTCTATATTTGTCGCCGTTTCAAACAAAAACAATAGTTTTTTCAAAGATCGGACAGAAATGTGCAGTCGGTGCAGCCCTAGTGTTCACCTGCCCTGAGTGAGCAGATCAGGTGACTTTCTGTGGCGGATCGGAGGAGACCTGGAAGGTTCTGGATCAGATTCTAGAGCGTTTCTGGGAAGATGGCCGACGCCTGAAGACGTCCGGACAGTTTCTGTGGGTTTCCCGTCGAATTCCTGACAGTGGTCCTGAAATGGTCGGGCGCGAACAGGTGCTTGGCGGTCGGCGACCCTGACGGCGTCAGGAGCAGCAACAGAGACACCTGACCTGGAAGAGGCCCCGCCCCCTCTAGGAGGGCGGAGTGAGGGGAGGCAGGCCCTCGTCGCTCGGCGTTGCCGTGTCGTCGCTCGTCTCCAGGCTGTCCTTCAGGCTCAGCGTGCTGTCCGAGGGGGGCGGGGTTCCTTCTGCGGCGACCCGGTTCGATGGGTCCGGGTTCTCGGCGGCGGCCGGGTCGGGTCCGGCCAGAGGCTGCGTGGCGGCCGATTCGCCGGCTGCGTTTGCGGCGGCCGTGTCTCCAGCAGGGTCGCCGGCCGTGTTGGGTCGGCGCGCGGCGGGCTTGGGGGCGTCGACCAGCTTCCTGACGAGCCGCCACTGCATGACGCTGGTGTCCTTCCCGCCCGTGGAGATCAGGTGGCTGTCGCTGTGCAGGAAGCTGACGTTGGTCACGTGACTGCTGTGGGCGCTGTACTTGTGGCTGGGCGCCTGCGGAGACAGCGGTTAGTCCGTCGGAACACGCCGGCCGGTTCCGGTTCCGGTTCTGGACCCACCTTGAATCTGGAGCAGGGGTAGGCGAACAGGTGAACCTTGCAGAAGTCGTCCGCCAGCGCGATCACCTTCCTGTTGTGGGACCTCACCAGAGCGTTGATGTCGGTACCATCAGAACCTTCGGGCCAGACGCCTGGAACACAGCAGCTTCCATCAGAACCATCAGAACATTCAGAACCGACCCGGCCCCAGCAGAGCACTGACCAAACACGTGGTATCCCAGCACACAGGTGTAGGTGGCCCAGTCGATGTCTTTGCACTCAGAGCGGTTCCGGATCAGCTGGCAGCCGTTCTGGATGTCCCCTGGAAATACACACAGTACTACGGGGGTACTACGGGGGTACTACCGGAGTACTACGTACTAAAGGGGAACTACGGGAGTACTTCATTGCGGCATCAGTGTGCGCACTCACAGTAGAGGATCTCATAGTCCCCAGAGTTGGACATGATGAACTTGTTGTCAGGTGACCAGTCCAGGTGTGTGATGTAGCTGGAATGACCCTGGAGAGACATTCAGGGGAATCAGGACATTTGCAACACCTGATGATGGTGGACTGGTTCTGGTCTTGGTCTTATTCTTGGTTCTGGTCCTACTTCTAGTTCTGGTCTTGAAAACCTGGGTTCTGATTGGACGGAACCAAGCGTGGCTGTGGTTCTGCACTCTGACCTATTAGCCAATTAGAGGGCAGGGAGCCGACCAATAGGAACTCACCGAGCATTTCCCGTAGCGGCTGTACCTGCGGCCCTGCTCCCACACGCTGTACAGGTAGATGAAGTTATCATGAGACCCCACGGCCAGCATGCTGCCATCTGCAGGATGGAGGGAGAGAGGCATGATGGGAACCATCGTCCCTTCACATCACCACGGTTACAGCAGACTCCACCCACCGACTGAGAAACGCAGAACCGACAGTTGCTCGTTGCCGTCCGAGTGGATCCCGACCAGATCTTTGCTCTCGGCGTCCAGAACAAACCACCTGGAGACATGTAAGAGTGCAGAGCGACCAATCAGAAGGAGAGGGAGGCGGGCGCAACCAATCAGAAGCAGACACAGCGATGACATCGCTGACCTTCCGGAGTGCGTTCCTATGACAACTACAACTCCACTGGGATGGAACTCTGCACAGTGTCCGTGTTCCTGCAGGAGCAACACACCCGTCAGCCCTCCAACCAATCAGCAGGCCCCAGTCACAAGTCCCGCCCCCTCACCTCCAGAGTGCGGCTCCACTGCAGGCTGTGATCCAGAGAGTTCCAGAGACAAACCATCTGGTCCTGAGCGCAGGTCAGGAACTGCTCCCTGCTGGGGTGGGCGGCCAGACCCCACAGCTCGTCCGTGTGTCCCTGAACGCACCGCAGAGAGAGAGAGAGACCCTGAACGCACCGTGGAGAGAGAAAGAGAGAGAGACCCTGTACGCACTGTGGAGAGAGAGAGACCCTGAATGCACCACAGGGAAAAAAAACCCTATACAGACCTCGGAGAGACCCTGAACGCACCGTGGAGAGAGAAAGAGAGAAAGAGCCTGAACGCACCGTGGAGTGAAAAAAACCCTGAACACACCGTGGAGAGAGAGAGACCCTGAATGCACCACAGGGAAAAAAACCCTATACAGACCGCAGAGAGAGAAAGACCCTGAACGCACCGCAGAAAGAGAGAGAGACCCTGAATGCACCACAGGTCCTCTCTGTGATGTCATGTCATCATGTGACCTCACCTGGACCTCCACCTGGAAGCCGTCGTTGAAGGTCCCTCTGAGGACAAAGTTTCTGGACGTCCCGACCAGGAACTCGTCCCCCTTTCCCTCCGCCAGCGCCCGGATGTTCCCGTACTGATCCGGGACCTGAGAACACATGGGGGGTTAAGCTCCGTCTCTGTGTGTGTGTGTGTGTGTGTGTGTGTGTGTGTGTGTGACCTCGATGTCGCGGTCAAGCTGCAGCTGCTGGTCCCACAGGACGATCCTGCGGTCTTTTCCTCCTCCGGTCAGCAGCGAGCCGCTCCGCATGTCGCACATGCAGAAAACTCCTTTCTCATGAGCTTCGATTGGCCGCAGGTCGGTCCTCATCTGGAAGGCTGCACACACACACACACACACACACACACACACACACACACACACAGCAGTGAGTGTCTGAGCCGACACTTGGACCTCATCAAATGGTCAGACATGAAGCTCAGGTCTGATGACGTCCTCCTCTCACCTTGCGGCGCCTTGCCCGTGGGCGCCTCGGCAGAGTTCCGGGTCCAGACTAGCAGCTGTCCGGACGAGTCTCCGGTCACGATGTCGCCGTTGCTCCGGAAGGTCAGGCACTGGATGAACTTGGGCCGGTCGTGACTCTGACCACAGAAGAGGAAATGTTGGATCATGTGACCAGACTACTGAAGGTTCTGTCCAACTGAACCAACCAGTTGGTCACCGGAACCAGAACCAGTTTGGTGCCACTGGTCCGTTTCTAGAACAAAGTTATTTTCTGGCTCTAAACTGAAGGTTTTCCTCTCAGCCAGATGATTTTCAGTCACTCAGGGTTCTACTGGTTTTACTGGTTCTACTGGGATCATGAGCTGCAGCTCAGTGCAGAATCCCTTTAGCCAGTAATAACGCGGGCGGTCCAAAAGGTTCTCTTGGGTTCTGCTCACCCCGAAGAGTCCTTGCTTGCGCAGCAGCGAGTTCCCGTTCCAGGCCCAGAAGAAGATGTGGAACTTCCCACAGGTAACGATCGTGTTCGGGTCGGTCGGGTGGAACTCCACGGCCAGAACCACGTCGGTGGTCGTCTGTAAGGAAACAACGGGTACCACTTAGAACCGGGTCCAGACCTGTCAGAACCAGGGACCAGAACACCCCAGCCAGTACCGGTTGCAGACCCGGGAGAACCCAGTCAGAACCAGCTCACCTTGATCTCTGCGATCTTGGACTTCTTCTGCCAGTCCCAAACCGTCAACATGTGGTCGTTGCAGTCATCGATGACGCTCAGGTGCTGACCCGAGTCCTGAAACACAGAGACCCATTAGGAAGGTTCTACAGAACCAGAATGTGCATCATAGCCGCCTCCTGATGGACACTCACTGCTTTGGAGAACGCCAGAGACCCGACGCCGCGTTCAAAGGTTCCCAAACCGATGACCTGCAGGGTGGACAGGCTGACGCTGTCCCAGACCCGGACATGAGGCTGTAGCGCCTGAAACGGACCGCACAGAACCAGTCAGAACCAGCCAGGTTCAACATTCAGAGGTCGAGGTCCCAACCAGACTCCAGCGTCTTTGGTGGTTGAGTTTTGACCCGACCCGTTCAAACGGTTCTGTTCGTTTCAACACACACTAACCCTTCCGATTATATTCGTCCGATTTCCGTGTAAAAGTTTATGATCGGTGATCGATCAGCATCTCTTGTTGATCACCTGCGTCTCATTCTCAGCCTGCAGCTGGTTTCCTGTTTCCTTCTCGCTGCGCAGCAACAAATCCTGTCGTGTGAAACTTTAACGCTCTGAGTGAACGGGGACGTTGGCGTGTTGCGGCGGAAAATGATGTCACAATGCATCAACACAACAAATCTAATATGATATTAGATTTATTCGGCGCGGGTTCGATTCCCGGACCCGGCGACATTTGCCGCATGTCTTCCCGCCTCTCCTGTCAGCCTACTTTCATATAAGGGACACTAGAGCCATAAAAGACCAAGTGGAGAGGAGGAGAAAAAACAAGAACTTGACTGAGTTTGGCTGCATGGAGGCTCAACATAAGGAAAAAATGACAACCGGATCCAGACAGCAGGTAGAGCAGCACAGCTAGCAACACTCCCCGGATTAGCATGACTGTCAGAAAGCTGAACAAATAGCCTGAAAAATAATTCAAGCCTTGGAGCTGCGGAGCGAGACGCTGGTTCTGCTCTCGCTGTTCAACTGGTGGGGATTTTTCACAGACGGAGCGTCATTTCTGCTCCACCCGGGACGTTTGCTTAAAGCTGCAGCGTAAACAACAACAACACAGATTTCACATATTAAAACTTTAAATATGTCCAAACATGAGAGAGAATTTATGAATAAATAAATACATAATAATCTATCTCCTCCCTGTGTTCTGCAGAATTACTCAGCTCAGTCAGAACCAACCAATCAGAACCAGCATTAATCAGCTAGCTATGCTATCAGGAAGTTTTGATTCAGCAACACTAGGCCTGTCACGATAGCAAATTTTGCTCAACAATTAATTGTCTCGAAAATTATTCTGATAAACGATAATATTGTCTGAAGACCTTTTTACACTGATTTAATGGAAATGATGTAATAATGCATGTGATTTCCTGCCAAAGATAGATACACTTTATTTTCAAAAGAATATTTAACACTGGAGCTGATAAACAAAATAAACAAAACAACCAAAAACAAAAATGAAATGGATCCTCAGTCTCCATTAACAAAAATGTACTAGAAAAAAACCTAAACAACATAAAGCCAAAGTGGAAATAAATACTGCATTCAACCAAAAGAGTGCAGATTATGAAGTATGTATATCATGTTGCCCTTCAGTAATAATTAGATTTAAATAGAGAAGATGGGCACATCGACTACCTGATGCAATAATTCACACTACATGATTTTTTGTTCCTATTTTTCCCCTTACAACAATCTTAGAACGTTGGTCTTTCTAAGATTGTGTGGTGTGTTACGGTAGATCGTCGTTGCCGCTCCGATCCAAATCAGGGGTTTTTACTGACTGGGAGCTTAAAGCAGCCTGTTGAATGTGACAGGTAGCCAATCAGAAAGCAGGATTCCCCTCCCTGCTTTCTGAGGGGAAATTATGGAGGGGAATCCCAAACAGCTGACACGGCGCAACCCGAAGTCCAGCTGACATTGGAGATGATATGTGGAAACAACATTAATGTTTATTCAACATGCAAAGAATATAGAAATGACAAGAGGAGGAGTTGGAGCGAAATTACTACCACAGTTGATAAACCCGGTAACTTTTCAGCTGTTCTTCTTTAACGTGACGTAAACAGGTTCTAATGATTTTCATTCAGTCAGGACTTTACGCTGACACTAGCCACATGCATTGCAGGTAGATTGTAGTAAAGCATTGATTAATGCCTGGTTTTAAAATTAGTTCACTGAACTTGTAGCCATTATTTTGTGCCCATTGTTGGACACCACAGGGCAGGACCGAACCCGATGGAACCGTTATACCTAGGATTTCTGTCGGCTAATGTGTGATCTGTCAGGGTTTGAAAATGGGCCGACAGCTCTAAGATCGTGTCTCTGCGCTGGGCTTTACACTAAGGAAATGAGGAAGGGAGGGTCAGTGGAGAGCACCGGAGTTGAGCCTTTTTTCATTCAGTGTCATCAACAGAAAGAGAAAAAGGCCGGAAGAGATGATAATGCCGATAATTAAAATGAGGTTGATAGGTTTAATTTATCGTACGATTAATTGATTTATTGTTTATCGACAGGCCTAAGCAACTGGTGATTGTTTATTTTGATGCAAACTGCATTTGACTTTGATTTGTTTCTGTCATCAGGTCCAATTATTATAAGCGACTTTGGGCTTGTTTTTTCTAAAGTCACTTGCAAATTTAATGAGTCGGTTCGGTTTTCTGGGCTTGTTTTTGAAGGTGAAGCTGCTCATTTAGAAATAAGCAGAGACTCAATAAACCCCAGAATTTGACTGACATCCAGGTCGTTTCAGTCGGATTCTCCCTGTCCATCATTTCCTGGATGATCCGTCCAAATATCTTTGTTAATGTCTAGGTAATATGAATATGTATTAATGTAATAATATCTATATGACCTGTGAATGACGTCACAGGTCATATAGAAAACTTTAAACATGGAGACTAACATGAACAGATCAATAAACGTGAAAACAGCCACCAACGAACGAGTTTGTAAAGTTACACAACTGAACATCACTCTAATCATTAATGTTAAGATAAGTGTCACTAATCTGTGCAGCCATCTGATTGGTGGAGCCAGCAGGGCCGTAACACAGAGGGGGCTGCAAGGGGGCTCTAAAATCCTATCTAGAGTTTTACAGACAATAGTGGAACTAAGAAAAACACGCAAAAATGACTAAAGGTTTTTTTTGACTGTTGTAACCATGAAACGATTTATTGTTTAATGGTTCAACAATGAGACACATTGTTGATGTTTATAAAATAAATGGCGATTACACAAGTATTGGCAAAACTCAGTGTAATTTGACATTGATTGGAGGAAGGTTGTTGTCAGCAGGTGCTGAAAGTAACTAAAAAGGTTACTTGTAATCTAAGTTACTTTTTCAAGGAGTAATCAGATTAAAGTTTCTTTTTCAAATTAACTATGCCATCACTGCACATTGTGCTAAGAACTAAAATCTGCTGGTTCCCCCAACAGAACCTTCCCATTCTGGGAACGGAACCGGTTCTGCTCACCCGTCCGTCTTTGTCCACTCCGGCGATCTGTCCGGTGGCGATCCGAATCTTGTCCGGATGGATGGCCAGACTGCGGACAGAGAGCGATGACATCACCAACAGCAGCAGCCAATGGCGGAGCAGGAAGCGACGCCGAGCGTTCCTCACCACTTGATGCAGTCGGTGTGTCCGAGGTAATGCCTCTGGGTCCGTTCCTCGTAGCTGAACAGAACCGCCACGGACGCGATGAAGTAGACGATCTCTCCAGTGGGAAGCAGGTAGACGTTGGCCCGGCAGTCCCGACCGCGGTACCCGTACCTGCAGAGGGTCAAGGAGCACCGGAACCGCACCTGAGGTTCTACTGGATCACTCATGGTTCTACTGGACCGCCTGGGGTTCTACTGGGCTCCATCTGGGGCTCTATTAGTCTAATTGGTGGTACTGGTTCTCCGACTGGTCGGAAGGATACACCCATTCCAGCTTGAGTCGTTCTGGAGGAAGCTCGGCCCGGACGTCGTCGTAGTTCTCCACGTCTGAAGGGATGAACATGGTGATTGGTCGACCTCGCATGAACATCTTGATAGAGTTTCCCTCTGAAACAACAAACAGAACCGAGGTTTGGGTCAGATGGGCCATTGCTGTAACAGAACCGGTCAGACCAGAACCTCAAGTAGGAGCCCGAAGGTTCTGCTGACAGAATCCCAGGAGGAAAAAACCAACCCCAAACCCAGAGCAGGTGAGAAGCAGGTAAGCCTTGTAGACAGGTGAGGGGCAGGTTTTAGACAGGTGAGGTAAAGTCACCCAGAAGGAGCTTTAGGCCGTTTTAGTCTGAGTCGTCAATAAAAACAACTCGGATATTCCGAGCCGTCCCTGCAGAGGTACCAATCAAGGTACAGCGGTACCTTCTCTGCCAATCACAGGCACAGAAGGCCTGTGATTGGCCTGATTTGAACACAAGGAACTGTTCTGATTCGCTGTGAAGCTTTGAAAAAGTTCAGGCTCCAATCAGGGTGATTTTTCTTGCAGATAAATTCTATAAACAAGGAAGAGGCGGGGCCAAACAGTGACATCAGCAGATGGATGAGTGAGCCAGACAATGGAAGCACGCAGAAGGAGGTGATTGGTTCAGAAACAGGAAGTGTTACACTTTCTGTTAGCGGGCTTCAGCTGAACTTACCAGCGAGGCTGTTTTTCTCTCGGGTCGACATTTTGGCTGGTTTGAGACAGAGACATGGTCACATGGTCACTCAACAACAACAACAACAACAACATGGCGTCTGACAGACTACAGGCCGGAAAACATCTGGACCCTCTGGATTCCTATTGGCTGGTAGACAGTGACGATAATGATGATGATGATGGGTGTGGTGTGTTTGGCGAGGAAGGACAACCTACCTTGGCTGACCACCGGGTCTTTGTGCCTGAAAGAGCAGGAAACATTCATTACTCTCCTCCCTAATCGGACCCGACACTCACAGGTTCTCAAGTAATCTCAGCTGGGTTATTAAACCCCAAGTGTGTGTGTGTGTGTGTGTGTGTGTTGTACTTGTCTGCGTTCTTCACCACTTTGGCCAGCAGCTTGGAGGTAGATGCTGCCTTCACCAGCTTGTTCCGGTTCTTCTCTGCTGAATCCCAGTTGCTGCTCTGGGATCGCTCCATTCCTGAAGACCGCTTTACGCTGGGACCTCTGGAGACACACACACACACACACACACACACACACACACACACACACACACACACACACACAGAGTGAGCAGCAGGAATCACTGAACTCTCATCAGATTCATCATCACTTTTTTATTCATTGACGCTGAAATGTCAAAGCTTTGACTCAGAAACAACAGAGAGACTCCCTGCCTCACAAACACCCAAAGCACCAGGAGACGCAGTGAGAACCCGGAGGGGGAGGAGTTAGAGGGGGAGGAGCCAGAGGGGGAGGAGTTAAAAGCAAGGCAGGATCAAGGTGAGGAGTGAAAGGTTTCATTTCAAACACCTTCAGCTCATTTCAGCAGTGAAGAAGAATCAGAGAAGAGCCTGGAGGAAGATGCTTAAGGCGGACTGAAAGGGTTAAGGTAGCCTGAGGAGATCAGACAGAACATTATGTAGCGTTTGTTGCTATGGAAACAGACCATGCAGACAATACCCCTCTGTGCTAGTTAGAAGCCAGTGACCTGGGTTCTACAGGTCAGTTAGCAGTTTGCAGGTCACAGGTTAGCTAGCAGGATAGTTAATTGGTGAGTTCTTTATCAGGTTACAGTTTGTAGGTAGTTAGCTGGTTACAGTTAGCTGGTTGTAGTTGGTTAGCAGGTTAAAGTACCCAGTAATAAGGAAATAAGCAGAACAGCAGTCAGGGCTGCAGCTCCTGCATTAAGGCAGTTTCAAAGTTCCTCCCACTCTTAAACCTGATTGGCTGATCAAGAATACCCTCAGCCAATCAGGTGCAGGGAAAGCCTCAGAGACGGGTTAGTAGGTGAGGTCAGAGCAGCATCAGCAGGAAAACAGGTCAGATGCAGCCGACAAATCAGGAAGTGGAACCTTTTAGGGGCGTGGCCTTTGGCGAAGTCAGGGGGCGGGGCCGACCTCTGGGGGGGGTGGGACAGGATGGGGGACGAGTGATTGGGTGACGGCTCCTTTAGGGGCGGAGCTTCCTCATGCTCCTGGATCTCCTCCATGTGGGAGCGCTGACCGCTCGCCTCCTTCTTCTTCTCTGAGCCGCTGTGAACAGAACCGGGACCATGAGAGAGCGCCAAGCTTCAGTTCTGATGGGTTCTACTCTGGTTCTGGTCGGGTCTGCTCTGGTTCTAAAGTTTCTACTGCCCTCTGGTCGGTTCTGGTTCTGCCGGCCCCAGTGCTGACCCGGTGGGTTCTTACCTCTTGGCGGCCGAAGATACCGTCTCCTTCCTGGTGACGGAGGCGGAGTCTCTCTTGCGTCCGGGCGTGCCGCCGTTGGCGATGCAGGACAGAGACGAGGCTTCGCGCATGGCGGCGCCGCCTGCAGGGTGCAGCGTAGCTGGTGACCGCGCCTTGCAGCGTGTATCCATGGCAACAGGTGGAAGCGCCTTACCTTTGGCTCCGTGCTGCTTCCTGTTGGCCCCAGAATCCTCAGACGCGGCGAGGCGGCGCAGCACGTCGGCGAGCGCCGCCTTCATCACCGTCAGCTCGTCTTCCTGCTGCTGGACGCGCAGCTCCAGCGCAGACAGACGGTCGTTGACGTCGGAGACGCTGGTCGCCGACATGCTGTCGTCTGCACAGACACCAGAACCAGCTCAGAACCGCAGCAACACAACCAGAACCGAAGGCCCGTTACATGGTTCCAAGTATCAGAACACCTGGGGGGGGGGGGGTATTCCCTACACTGTGACCTTTAACCCCTGCATGTTTCCCTTCTGCCACACCTGGATTGAATCTGAGGGTGATTAACAGCCTGCAGAAGAGCTGAGGATCCAACCTGAACCCGGTCACAGGTTCTGATCCGACAGGACCTGGACAGATCTGAAACCAGTTCTGACCCAGTTACTTTAATAAAACCCATCAGGGAACCAAAACCCAAGAGGAACAGAACCCTAGAGGGGAACCGACCCTGTGAACTGATCCCGTGTTCACCAGATGAAACGGGACCAGCAGAACAGAGCAGTGGATTGGATCAGAACCAAAACACTAAGACCCAGGGGTTAAACTCCAGTCCTGGAGGCCTGCTGCCCTGAAACCTTTAGATGAGCCTCTGCTTTACCTGGACAGAACAATGAGGCCGTGAAGGTTCTGGAGAACTGAGGTGATGAAGCCGTTTGTACCTGAGGCTCAGTTAAAACCTGCAGGACTGGAGTTGGACACTCCTGCACTAATGGATCGTCCAATCAGCTTCCAGTAGAGGACTATGTGTGGCCCAACCTGGGGCTCCAGAACCAACTGAGGACCACTGCTGCCCTTGGTTTCTAATGGGCCGTTCGACCCGGTTGGACCTGTATTGTGCTGGACTTGGGAGACTAGAAACAATTCTGTTCCTCCAGGTTCAGCTGGGTTCTGCTACCTGAACTAGCTGCACCCAGCTGGGACCACACCAGAACCCGGTTCTGGCAGGTTTGGACTCTGTACACCACAGGTGTCAAACTCCAGTCCTCGAGGGCTGCAGTCCTGCAGTTTTTAGATGTGCCACAGGTACGAAATGCTGGAATGAAATGACTTAATGACCTCCTCCTGGTGTAGGTCAGTTCTCCCAGCCTTGCTAATGACCTAATTATTCTGTTCAGGTGTGGTGCAGCAGAGGCACATCTAAAAGTTGCAGGACACTGGCCCTCGAGGACTGGAGTTTGACACCCTGCTGTACACCCTCCTGCGGGTGGAGGTGTTGGTTTTGTGGCCCTGCAGCGGCCAGAGGGGCGGTGCAGCCTCTTCCTGAAACAAACAGCAGTGACACGTGTAAACCCGCCAGAGGCGCGTGCGGCCCTCACCTTCCTACCTATGCACGAGCAGGTGAGCAGGTTCGGTTCGGTTCTGGGTGCGTCGGGTCCCGTACTCACCCAAACTTCCGGTGAAGCCGTCCATTTTTCAGCAGAAAGGCGGGAGTCCGGGCCGAAGGCCTGCGGGAGGAGGAGCGCACACCGCGGGCCTCCGTCCGGGGTTTTCCGCCGCGGAGGAGGAGAGCCGGAAAGGGTTCAGGCTCCGCCGCGCTGCGCGCCGTGGCCGGCCGTCACAGAGGCCGTGGATCCGCCGCTGGGCTGCGGGCTGGAGGGGAGAGCCGCACCGGAGGGCTGGACGGCGGGGAGAAAAGCAAGACGAGCCGCGGAGCCGCGACGCTGCTGCGCGTTTCCGACTGGCTGCTGTGGCTGGAGAGGAGCCGAAAGGAGCCGAGGTTAGCCGAGCGTAGGAGGAGGTCTGAGGAAGAGGCGCAGCATCGCCACCTGCTGGTTGCTTTATGATCCACGATCATTAACTGACATTTCAGCTGCTGAAGTTTCAAAGGTTAAAGGTCAAACCTGGATGGATCGATTGGATCAATGAAGCAAAAGACGTAAGAAGAGGAAAAGTCACTTTTATTATTCTGAATATAAAAAAGATTAAAATTCACTTTGTAAAAAAAACACAAAACTCAGTCCCTTCAAAATAAAAGCTCCCCAATGAGGCAGGGTCAATAATCTGATCAACCAATCGTTTCCTTGATCAATCACAGAACATTCAAACACAACTTTATTCAGACCAACGTGTTTTCCAGTGTCGGCATTCACATTCATTAAACAGCAAGTCATGTGACCTGAACAGAACCGGAACCGGACTGGTAATGTGTTTGCTGCTGATGATGTTCAGGTGATCAGACGTGATGAAGGCCAGCGATTGGTTCTGGAAGGCCTCTCAGGTGAAGCAGGAAGTGAAGGCATCAGGTGCAGACAAAACAAGGTGGCGCTCTTCAGCAGAGTAATACTACGTTCAGTCAGACATTTTCAGTAACCATAGCAACGAGCACATCAGAGGAAGACCACACTAGAAGGAGATGAAGGCACATGCGACTCAGCAGCCAGGTGCAAAACACCTGGCCGAGGCTCCGCCCCCCAGCAGGCAGAGGCCTCAATGGCTGAATTTGACCTTTTCAATGTCGGCGATCAACGTTCGAGCCAGGTAGATCCCCACCATCTGTCAGAGAGAGAGGTGCAGGTAAACTACAGATTACTTAAGGCAGATCCAGAACATCTGAACCAGGCCAGGCTTAACAGGTAGTTGGGTCGGGTTCTGGTCGGGTTCTGGTACCTGCAGCAGAGAGATGACGATGAAGATGAAGGCCACGGTGTACAGGTTGCGTGGCAGCCATTCCTCCAGCGCCACGATGCATCCTCTGACGAAGATCTTTTCACTCCATTCCTTCTGTTGGGCCAACAGAACCAACAGAACCTCTCAGATCCAACAGAACCTCTCAGATCCAACAGGAACAGCTGAACCCACCTCCTGCTGGTTCCTCACGTCGTAGCCACACTGGGTGTTCAGCACCGAGTCCTGAAAGAGCAGAACCAGGATTACCAAGTGGGTTCGGATCGGAACCGGACTCGTGGCAGGCCCAGGTGGGTTCGGATCGGAACCGGACTCACGGCGGGGTCGGGGATGCAGCAGGAGAACGGGACACCGCACTTCTCCCGGCTCTGATGGGTCCCGTTGCAGCTGAAATAGACGTTCAGGTTCCAGTCGTTGGGTTCCTGGGCCCCGCAGCAGTGGTTCTGTTCGGGGAGAACCGGGTCAGTACCAGACTGGCTGCCGGGGTACCGGCAGTACCCGGGGGGCCGTACCATCTTCTGCAGAGAGTCGATGAGGTTCTGCAGGTCGATGTCGTCCCGGTAACCCTTGATGTTCTGCAGGAAGAAGTTGTTGATCCACTCTCGGACCTGGCTCTGGAAAACCACGGCCAGAACCGCCACGGTCAGCTCCAGGAAGAAGATGAACCCGATCACCCCGGAGAACTGGGCCGGAACACACCGGGTCAGAACCAGAACGACACACAGGTCAGAACCCCGTCGCCCCAGAGATCTGGACTAGAACCGGCTCTGACCCGGAACCAGTGCAGTTGCAGAACCAGGGCCCGGTTCTGGACCTGCAGACTGATCCTAACCCTTAGCAGCCCGACCCGGTGACCTTTGACCCGGCTTCGGCTGTGATTTACAAACTGCAGATTCTGGTTGCCGTGGCAACAGATTCTGCTTTGTTTGAAATCCATCAGAAACGGATCAGAACCAAAGTCAGCGATTAAAGCTGCTGTTTCTGAACCGGTTCTGGTCCTGGTCCGCTCCACAGCTCTAAATGTTGTGCGGGTCAGAACCAGAACCGGGTCAGACGTACAAACTTGAGCAGGCAGATGTTCTCCCGCAGCGCTCCCACGCAGCCGGCGAAGCCCAGGATGAAGGTGACTCCGCCCACCACCAGAACCAGCCAGACCGGGTCAAAGCTGTGCAGCTGGGTCACCCGGGTCAGGTCCAACAGAACCCCCTGCAGACAGAACAGGTCGGTCAGTTCTGCCCACTGCAGACGGGTCGCGGTTCCGAGGTCCGGTTGCCTCACCTTCTCGCTCCACGCCCAGAACCCGATGGCAATGAAGGCGGCTCCGGCCAGCTGCAACAGAACCAGAACCAGAGTCACACTGAGGGAAGAACCCAGGTTCTGCAACCAGAACCGGACCTGAGAGTACTGACTGGATAAACAAACCGAACCAGAACCAGACTGTTTCCTGGTTGCTCTTTGACAACTTCCTGTGTCACTTCCTGCTGCCGAGAAGCTTCGGCATGTTGCTGACATCACTTCCTGGTTTCTGCATGGCAACAGGAAGCGAGGAGGTTCTGGTTCTGGCGGGTCCAGCGGGTCAGGTGACTCACCCAGAAAATGATGTTGTAGCTGAACATCAGGTACTTGTAGCAGCAGCTGACCTCAGGGTTGTCATAGCGATAGTAGTACATCTGGAGACACACGGCACAAACTGGGTGAACTGGTTTCACTGGGAGACACTGCAGCAGCACCAGCCGGGCCACACCGATCCAGAGCTTCACCAGTACAGAACCAGAACCTGGACTGGTCGGATCCCATCTTTTCTTAGATAACAAATATGAATCTGCTTGGACTTCCTGTTTCCTGCAAGATGGCGGCAGAGATTTGAAGAACGATTCAGATAAACCTGCAGCAGCTAACGTGGCGAGGCTAAACGTAGCTTCTAGCTCAGGATGCAGGAGGGAAAACTTCACAGACAGAAGGAAACCTGGGAGCTGATTAAAGACATAAAGACGGAGAGGAAAGCAGCTCTTCCCCGAACACGCCGAGCTAAAGAGACAAGAGGTGAAAAACAAAAACCAAACACAATGAAGACGAAGAGCCGACTCTTAGAGAATTACAAGACAGGAACCTCTGGGCTGCAACTGGAAACATCAATGAGAGAAATGGGGAAACCAATGAAGCGTCAAACATCGAAGGGCTGAACAAATCTCTGGAGTTCTGCCATAAAGAGGATCAGGACTCACTGCTGGACGGAGCTTCAGGTTCTGGGATTTAAAATGGACCAAACCGGAGGCTGCGGCGGTCGCCTCGGCGATGGATGAGGTCCACAGACCGGCCAGCGATCATCAGGTTCAGTCCAGAACCGCGTGATTCGCCTCGGGGAAGGGAACCAAGAAACACGACCACCTGGAGGATCTGAGAGGAACCCGAGGCCGGAGGAGAACCGCAAAGACCCATTATGTCAGCAACATCAATGGGAAAGGAACCATGACGCTGTACAGAGTGGTAATAACACAGTTATAACCTAATCACTTTCACTGGTTTGCTTCCTAAAGGAGGTGGGATCTGTCTCTACAGCTTCAGATTTATTATTTTATTTAATAATAAAAGCTGATTCCTGCTTTTATTATTGATTATTAGAAATAAAGAGGAAGGGTCTGTTTGTTTCTACCAAAATAAGGGAGCAGATTTTATTTTGTCCAGGAAACAGAACCAGATGTTTGTCTGTCAGTAACAGGTCAGCAGGGGGCGCTGTTCAGCATCAGACACGGTGGTAGATGGGTTATTCTAGAAGTTATTGATCAGACACAGTACATATTAAGAAATATTTATTATTTATTTTGTTTTATTAACTACAGGTAAACTACAGGACCCATCCGATCCAGAACCATCTGATCCAGAACCATCTGATCCACACATGGACAGATAAATGATCTCTAGAGTCTCAGAGACTTTTGTCTGTTTGGACGTTGTGGACAAAGTGATGGAACTGAGACCATCACTATTAAAATCCATAACAATCATAGGACAGATTATTGGAAATTTAACAAAACTTTGCTACAAAATCTACAATTTACAAATGAAAAGGAAGGAAAATCACTTCCTGTCAATGTTGGGAACTAATGAAACAGGAAGTTCTAAAGAATGTGTTTATTATGATGATTATTATTTTACCAGTTTTCCTCTGAAATCCTCAGCATCATTCACCCAACCTAACCCGTCCAACTGGAACGGTTCTGGTCGGGTTCTGGTCCGGAGAAAGAACCTTTAAAGCTCCACTCAGAACCACCTGACGGGGTTCGGTCCCCAGGTCCAGTTCGGGTCAAAGCAGGATGTTCCAGAACCTTGACCCGAGTCTGGGTCATTAGGGAGTATTGTCCCTTTAAAACAGAACCGTAAAACCCAACTGAGCTGAACTCGGAACCGACAGGAAATGGATCATGATCCGGTTAAAGAACCTTTCAGGTTAAAGTTCTCTCTAATCTCTGACCTTTGACCCCCAACCCTTTACATGACGGTAACATCCCATAATAACCCCGGAAGCGGCGGCAGGCTGACAGAGTGAAACCGACTCACAACCCGGTTCTAGCAGAACCGAACCGGATTCCAGCTGGTAGAGTTCTGCTCTAAAGCCTGAAGTCTGAGGTTGGCCCATTAGTTCTGGTTCTCAGTCTGGACCGAACCGGAAGTAGTTGGTGCTAACCGCTAACGGAGCTCTAAAACCCGAAAACAGAAGCGGAACCTGAGCGGAATCATTCTGGATCAGAACCTTTCTCCTCACCTCTCGGATCGATCAGATAATCAATAACTCTGCTCTTCTGCTGCTGCTGCTGTTCTTCCTCTGCTCCAACTCCGTCCTCCTCTTCCTCTTCTTGTACTCCTTCTCTTCTTCTACGGTTGTTTACCAGCATGCTGACTGGCGGTGGCTCTAGCGCCGCCAGCCGGCAGGAAGCGGAAGCTACATTGTTATGCTGAGAAACGCGCGCCCTGTCGCGGGGGCGCGCATCGCTGAGTGAAGCTGACACCCCACCCACCTCAAAAAATTCAGCAAATAGTCTGAGTGGTTAGTGCTTCGTTAGTGCAGGTTTGTGCCGTTAAAATGGACGTTTGTGCAGCTATCGTTTCTGAAATATTGAAGATTATTTTTTAGGTCATCCGAGTTCACCATCCCCCCATGTTGCTCCGAAACACACCAAACTGGGCTAGTTCGTTAGTGCTTCGTTTGTGCAGGTTTGTGCCGTTAAAATTTTCGTTTGTGCAGCTTTCGTTTTCGAGATATTAAATATTATAATTTTGGCCGATGACGTCACCATCCCCCCATGTTGCACCAAAACAAACCAAACTAGGCTACTTCGTTAGTGCTTCGTTTGTGCAGGTTTGTGCCGTTAAAATGGACGTTTGTGCAGCTTTGGTTTCTGAAATATTAAAAATTATTTTTTAGGTCTTCCGAGTTCACCATCCCCCCATGTTGCTCCGAAACACACCAAACTGGGCTACTGTTCATCATGAGATATTACATAATTTTCTTTCATATGCCAACTGACTTCACCTAAATTGATGACTGTGGCCTGCTCTGGACATAACCACAAAGCAAGCAGTTATTAATTTCGTATGTTATTGTGTAAGTTAAATTCTGCAGATTTTCAGCTGTTGTACAATGTGTACCTTCTTTTGTTTTGAACTTCAATAAAGATTTACAACAAGAAAAAATTTGTCTCATTTCAAGAAATGTTTTTAGATAGTAATGTTTTCTCACCAATATAACTTTCTCCACAATAATTGAATCCTGTCAATACAGGACATGCGGCTGTGACCGTAACATAATGTGTGTATTTGTATGACTGTTCAACTGTGCTTTGGTTTCGGAGGTGGTTTCAACAATTATATTCACATTGTTGACTTACTTTCTGCTGATTATGCAGCAAAAGGGTAAAAAACGACAACAACAAAAATCCATAGCTAACATGCTAGTTGCTTGAGCAAATAAAGTTTTTGCAGAGTAAAACCGGAAGTGCACTGCAGCGTCATTGGTTCAACAAGGTTCATCCAAGTAATGTACTTAATATTTAGTAAATATATTTTATATTAAAAAAATATATAAAAACAGTATATAAAAAAATTGCTTAAATAGTAGAAATGAGAAACTGGGAAAGCCAACTTAACTTTTTTTAGTTGAAGACTATTGTAACTGTGCAGCCTCTGCTAGAATGTCAATGTTTTGTGGCTTCTTCAAAATTATGTAGACCAGAATTATTATTTTGAGCAATGCTAATCAAAGTCTTTTTATTTTTAAACTAGATGCCTCGACAGCCAGCAGTGGACAGAGAGTCTCTTTTCGCAGTTCTCTGCAAGTCAAAAGAGGCTATCCTAGAAAACGGCAATAGCTGCCGCTGTCTGGACAGAGCTAAGTCAGCAGATGGGAAATAAAATGTCTGCAAAAGCCCTGTACACATTTGTAAAACTAAACAGACAAAACATATGGTCAAGCTTGGAAATAAATGATCAAGAAAGTGATCCTGAAAGCCCCGTGGACACAGAGTTTCACTCAGGCACAACTTCTTCTGGACAATTTACAGATTTTCAGCTTGAAGTTCCATTTGAAGAATGGGTTAAATTTAAACCAGAAAGAGTTGAATACAATGACAGTTTTCATCATCTGGCAAAAGGGAATACACAATTTTAAAACCTGGCACTTGGAGTCACATAATTAATGATCTGGTTTGGAAAAAGTTGAAAAGCACATGTACATTTGTATTGGAAAGAACAAAAGTTTATCCAACTGTCACTAGTAAGTACATTGATATCAAAGGCTTCTGTAAAGAGTGTCAAGGCCATGTTAAAATGACGTGACAGAGAGCCAACGGTCAACAGCCCAATGGTGCTCCAGTGCTCCATCCAAGGCGCCGACATCTCCCTGCACACTGGCCAGTCCAAAAGATTCATGTCAGGAACCCTTTGTGCACAGGTTTCAAAAGAGTTGTGTGAGGGTAGGATGGAAGCAGCTGTATGTGGTCAGCAAAGGCATCAGAGTTGATGGATATTGGAGATCCCGAGCCAAGTCACCTTCCAAACCTGGCAACCTTACGAAAAGCCAAGCAGGAGAGAAAAGATTTGAAATTATGTATTGACAGGATTCAATTATTGTGGAGAAAGTTATATTGGTGAGAAAACATTACTATCTAAAAACATTTCTTGAAATGAGACAAATTTTTTCTTGTTGTAAATCTTTATTGAAGTTCAAAACAAAAGAAGGTACACATTGTACAACAGCTGAAAATCTGCAGAATTTAACTTACACAATAACATACGAAATTAATAACTGCTTGCTTTGTGGTTATGTCCAGAGCAGGCCACAGTCATCAATTTAGGTGAAGTCAGTTGGCATATGAAAGAAAATTATGTAATATCTCATGATGAACAGTAGCCCAGTTTGTTTTGTTTCGGAGCAACATGGGGGGATGGTGAACTCGGAAGACCTAAAAAATAATTTTTAATATTTCAGAAACCAAAGCTGCACAAACGTCCATTTTAACGGCACAAACCTGCACAAACGAAGCACTAACGAAGTAGCCTAGTTTGGTTTGTTTTGGTGCAACATGGGGGGATGGTGACGTCATCGGCCAAAATTATAACTTTTAATATCTCGAAAACGAAAGCTGCACAAACGAAAATTTTAACTGCACAAACCTGCACAAACGGAGCACTAACGAACTAGCCCAGTTTGGTTTGTTTTGGAGCAACATGGGGGGATGGTGAACTCTGGATGACCTAAAATATAATTTTTAATATCTCGAAAACGAAAGCTGCACAAACGAAAATTTTTACGGCACAAACCTGCACAAACGGAGCACTAACCACTCAGACTATTTGCTGAATTTTTTGAGGTGGGTGGGGTGTCAGCTTCACTCAGCTCTGTGATACCTCGTCAGATTCTCCTACCGTAGCACGGATAGATGGCTAAGTCTATCTGTTGGTGCTACCCGTCTAAAGCTGCTACCGTCATGTTTACAATCAGAAACTACAGCAGGTTGTTGTAAAATATATTTTATAACATTATTAGAGTGACTGAAGTGGAAGCTTAGCAGTTATGGTTAGCTTAGCATCAGAACAATTTCTATCCATGACGAAACCACAAGAAGATCACTTCCTTCATCTGAATATCTACCCGTTTAAAATGAAAAGCTGAAGATTGTACAGACCAATGAGAACCATTGTAACATATGAATCCATTTTGTAATGTAAATATTTAAGTGAAGCTACGACAGCAGGAATTAACTTTAGTTTTGTGTAGGACTTGCAGCGGCGGCCATGACGGCGTTATGGTTTGTTTTTATCGTCAGAACAGATTTAAAGACAAACTGTGTCACGACTCCGATCCTCCAATAAAACCAGCACAACCAGGATCCGGTTACATATATAAGATTACTATAAATATTTATACTGCTACAAGCAAGGATGTTGCCATGGTTACTGGCAGCCTAATTTACATTAAGATGAATTTATGGAGGCGACAGGCGGAGCAGCAGCTGTTGTGATTTTTAAAGGACCGGTGCTCAGGTTCATGAGGCCCAAGATCACCTGGTTACCATGGCAACACACACCCAGGGTTCTGTTAATGGTCAGACAAAACCCAGAACCATCAGAACCAATGAAGGTCCGTGTTGAGGACGCACAGCAGAGGGCTGCTGGGCATGTTCAGTGGCGCCCTCCACTGGCTCAGAACCGGTGCATCGCTTCCTGCCTCATTCCTCCTGCACAGAATTCAGTCGTCTGGGTCAGAACCTTTGGACCAATGAGGCGTCAGAACCTTTGGAACCAATGAGGCGAGGAGGACGGTTGGTTATTTTTCCTCAGCCTCCAGGAATCATGGCCGACAAGAAGGTGAAACTCAATTCAACTCTTCCTGACCTCGGCTCCATTCAGCAGCTGCTGCTCTCCACTCAGCAGGTTCTGGTTCTGGTTCATTTGGGCCCCCAGCAGGTTCTGCTGCCTTTCAGTTTTTACTGTTTCTATAATGTACAAATTTCTACAATCTGTGGAATCCTGCTCTGGTTTGAGCCGCCAATTTTCACAGGAAGTGACACGTTTCACAGGAAGTGACACATTTCACAGTTTTCATGGAGACCAAATGTTTCCATGACTGACTTCCTCTAGATCAGTGGTGCCCAAAGTGGATGTTTTAGTCTCTCCTGGTTTAACGCACCTGGATCCAGAAAAGGTTCTTGTTACCAGCAGGGAGAGAATAAAACTTGCAGGATGCCGGCCCTCCGCTTTGGGCACCACAGCTCTAGAGCCTGAGAGGTTTTGAGTACAAGTGTTACAAGTTTTGAGAAGAAAGACATGAAAGTACTACCAGTTTTGAGAACAAAATACATGAAATCCTCCTTGAGCTCCAACTCTCTGCTCGCTTATGAAACATGGAACTGCCTTTTTGGCAGTCGCCTAGCAACCTCTCAGCCAATAGAATGAAAGCGTTGTACTGGGTGTGTTTGTTTCCTTCTAGCGGGTGTGCCTGTGTGGCTACTATGGATTGTAGCAACCTGCACCGCCCACTGGAAGTTGTGAAAATGAGGATAGCGACAATTAACAGATGTGATCTGTGGGAGCTAATTTCACTTGGTAGCTAAGCTAACCCACAGAAGGAAGTGAGGAGAAACCTTCCAGAAGAAGGTCATCAAACTCAGGTGAACCTCCTTATATAAATCCAGATGAGATGTTCTTGATGAACCCTGATGCTCCACCAGATCTCCATCTGACGGGGAAAGTGAGTTTCCTAAATCTGATGGTATTACCACCTTGTCCAGTATTGAGGTCAGTCTGTCGAGGAAAACTGGCCTGGTTCCTGACGTCCCACCCAGAGGGTCACCCTAACGGCCCCTAACGGCCCTAGGGCCCCTAATGGCCGCTCTTCCTCTTTGTCACGACTTGCTCTTGTTTCTGAACCAGGTTGGTTTTAGTGACTCATCCGAGTCCCAGGGGTGTTTTACATTTAGCTTTGGGCTAAAAACAACCTATAAAAACCTTTTCCACCTCTTTCTCTCCAGAATCAAACATCATATATTTTTCATCCATCAGAACTTTGCGGAGGCGTTTGGTTACTTTGTGTGATTCATTTTAAAGGTGTTGATGCTAAACTAAAATCTCCAGCAGGGGAATAAAGGATGAGCTCTGATTATCTTGACATCATCAAACTGCAGACATGAGCAGGAAGTGGAAATAATTCCAATTCAAAAATACTTTATTAATCCCAAAGGGAAATTAAATGTAGCTCATTAATTCTTCAGTTATTATAGATAAAAAGAGAAAAAATCTCAATGAAAGTACAGAGTCACGCCAGCGTGCTGTCACCCTCAGTGACGCAAACAGGAAGTGGAAAATAAAGCAACAGGAAGTAGACTGGTCAGTCCAATTAGCTAAGCTAACCAGCTGGTTAATCTGTGGGACACTTTGATGTGTCCTGTAGGGGGCGCCCTCTTGCGTTGTTCTGTAGGTTCATCAGTTTGGAGTTTCAGTCATTCTTCTTGAAGCTGTCTGGTACCAAACACCACTGAACCGGTTCCGGTCCGGTCCGGTCCGGTCCGAGCGCAGTTTGAGCTGTGGTAGATGAAGGTGATGGGCAGCGCCAGAAGCACGATGCCGCTCACCACGCAGACTCCGCCCAGCACCCGGCCCGCCACCGTCGTCATGGAGATGATGACCCACCAGCAGGCCGCGGGGATGCTGGCGTAGTCCGGGTTCCCGGTCTCCAGATCCAAACCGTGCTCCAGCAGCTGGGCCAGCGCGCTTTAGATCGCCATGGCGACACAAACAAAGACGGGCAGCATCACCATCTCGCGGTAACAGCGGCGCAGCATCAGGCCCAGAGTCTGCAGGCCCAGGAAGTGACGGGCCAGCTTCATCACCCAGAAGATCCGCAGCACCAAACCTTCCGCTCAGCTGTGCTGCCTGGGTTTTGGACTTTGTATGCCTGGATTTTTCATTAATTCATAATTTCCGCACACCAACCTGGGTTCTCAGCGTCTGCCTCACCACTTCACACCACAACTCATGACAGATCTGGGTTCGCCGTCCGTCTGAGCCAGACTGGCTCAGACACTGGAGCAGGACAGACAGCCTGTCCAACTGCTGAGGTCTAAACAAAAACACAGTTGGACGTCCTCGGCATAAATGTGACAGGAGACTGATGGCAGCCAGGAAAGGAAATCCAGTGGACTCAGAACGCAGCCTGGAGGAACCCCGACTAAAGGGGCGGGGTCTCAGGGAGAACGTCAGACACAGGAAGTAATGTCAGGTGTGAGAGAAGCTGAGGCAGGAACAGGAAGTAGCTG
Source organism: Xiphophorus maculatus (assembly GCF_002775205.1). Lineage (NCBI taxonomy): Eukaryota > Metazoa > Chordata > Actinopteri > Cyprinodontiformes > Poeciliidae > Xiphophorus > Xiphophorus maculatus. The sequence continues at coordinate 3,453,963 of NC_036464.1, read as the reverse complement.
ATCTGTGGTGACAGGAAGTGAACCGAGATGGAGGCGAAGATGTTGCTGCTGCTGCTGCTCGCCACTCTGGGTAAGACTGGAGGGCTGGTTCTGGTTCTGGTCCGGGTTGGGCAGAAATTACGCGGCACTGGGTTCTGTTTGGGTCAGACCCAGGGTCTGACCCAAACAGAACCCACAGAGGACCGACAGTCCTCTGTGGTTCTGAAAGGCACAGACATCAGGAGGAGAACCAGGAACTGCAAATACAAACAGGTCCGAAACAAACTGGCAGACCGGCCCAGGTTCTGCTGGTTCTGTTGGTTCTGCTTGTTCCTCTGGTTCTTCTCTTCCAGGTCCAGAAGCTGGCAGCCATCATGGCCGCCCCATGCCAGGCTCTCCGTATGACATCAGCAGGAACGCCGCCGCTGTCCAGCAGGCCGTCCTCGGCGCCGCCCACTCCTTCAACAGCCAATCAAACGACGCCTTCCTGTTCAAGCCGTCAGCCGTCGTCAGAGCGCAGCGACAGGTACCGCTTACCTGGTGACAGTTGTTGCTATGGTGATATGGGAGGCGGGTCAGAACCTCCAGCAGGTCCAGACTCTGGTGTCTAGATCCAACTGGTTCAAAAAACCTGGAAGTCCAGTTTCTCCAGAACCACCAGAGGAGAATCTACTGGGAGGGAACCAGTGGGCGGGTCTCTGCTCTCTGATTGGTCAGAAACACAACTAAAGTGATCAGGCTGAAACCTGGGAGCAGTAATGACCTCTGACCTGACCCTCCAGAGCCACATAAAGACGGTCACAAAGTCGCCTTCTATCAGCTGAACAACATCTAGATGACTAATATCTCAGTGAGATCTAGAGAAACTCATCCAGTTGCTTTGATTCCTGCAGCAGCGTCTGTCCAACAAATCAATCCTCCAGCTGCAGCTGATCCAGAACGCTGCTGCTGGAGTTCTGACCAGAACCAGAACCAGGAGGATAGAGACATAAACCCAGTTCTCCAGAACCTCCACTGGCTCCCTGTAGCTCAGAGGATAAACTTAAAATCCTGTTAGTTTATAAATCACTGAACGGATCAGAACCACAACACATTAAAGATCTGCTGCTGCTGCTGCTGGATCAACCTTCCAGACCCCTCAGGTTCTGGTTCTGGTTCTGCATCAGAATCAGAACCAAACGAGGAGAAGCAGCTTTCAGCTTCTATGCACCACAAATCTTCAGAAAACTGTAAAACAGCTGAAACACTGAGATCCTTTAAATCCAGACCAGTTGGTTAGAGTTTTATTTGAAACATAATCAATAATCAATTTAACACTGGAACTCGACTTAATGTCATGTTTGAATGTTGATTCTATGCTGCATGATTTTGTTTTTGTGTTTTTATGATGTAAAGCTCTTTGAAAAGCCTTGATGCTGAAATGTTTTATACAGATCAAATCTGATTTGATTTGAAACTTTCCCTCTGTCTGATTGGTCAGCCTGTCAGTCCCTCTGTCTGATTGGTCAGCCTGTCAGTCCTCCAGCAGTCATAACCCCTGGAAGGAATAAAATGGATCAGAACCAGAACAGATGCAGGCGGGACCGTTAAAGCAACAGTAGTTTATTAGAAGCTCAGGTCTGTAGTGATTGGACGGAGCAATCAGCCAATCAGAGAAGGGCTCAACAGAACCAGAACCCGTTTCTCCGCTGCAGAACCTGCTCACAAGAAACAATACCTCCTTTCAAAATAAAAGCATGTTCAGATTCAGTCTAAGGTGTGAGAACCAGAACCAAGTTCTGCTGAGCCTAGAACCTGAAGCAGACCTGTTCCTGCAGTTCTGGTCTGGACCCAGGCCCGGTTCCGGATCGGAGCAGAACCTAACGGACCGGCTCTGTGTTCCAGGTGGTCAGAGGGATCCGGTACATCGTGGACTTCCAGATCTCCAGGACGGTTTGTCCCAAACGGAACCGGACCTCGGACCTGGACCGGTGCCACCTCCAGCCTCCGGGCCGGCTGGCCCAGGTGAGTCTGGATCTGAGTCGCAGGAGGATTCAATGGTTCTGGAGGTTCTGACCGACCCGTCTCTGTCCAGACCTTCCGGTGTCACCTGGAGCTGTGGCTGATCCCCTGGAAGCCTGGGCGGGAAACCCTGGAGCTGCTGTGCAGATCGCCCCAACGGGAACCGGTTCTGATCTGAAACCAGCTCTGTTCCGGAACCAGAACCGGTTCTGATCAGGATCTGATTCTGTTTAAATGATGAGTGAATAAAGAGTTGCAGCAGATCCAGACCCGGTTCTTTTATTCTCTAGAATAAAAGAACTAAAGTACTGGACCTACTGTAGTCCAGTAGGTCTACAGGTTGGATTAGACGGAACCGGGCCGAACCAGAACCAAGTTAACTCGCCTGATTTCACTTTTTCACAATTTTTAGAACCGGGTCAGGATCCGGAACCAGAAACAGGACGGGAACCGGGTCCAGGACTGGAACCGGGACCAAGACCAGGACCTTAACCGGTCCGGAACCGGTTTTAACCAGGACCAGGTTCCCAGGAAACTGGTTAAAACCGGGTCCGGAACCAGGACCAGAAGCAGGACCGGGAACCTGCAGGTTCTGGTTCTGTCCCTTGCAGCCCACTGAGTTCCTCAGCAGGCCAAAGTTCTGATGTCGACCCAACAGTTGGTCCGGGCCAGCAGAACCGGGCCAGCACTACAACAGAACAGTAGGGGAAGCAACACAGGAACATTCAGTCTGAACATGAAATAATGGCGGAGCAACAGAACCAGAACCGGGCCAGATTGGGCCCCTCAGCTTCCAACAGCTGCTTTTAAAGTCCCCAAGTTCTGATCCAAACAGGACCGGGTCATCAGAACCAGCAGGGAGGGAGGCTGGACCCAGGTCCGACCCAGTTCTACGGTCCCTGCAGGTCCAACACGGCAATGTACGGCGAGCGGAAGGATCCGATGTAGAGTTTCCCATGATGCTCGTGTGCCTCGCTGACGTAGGCGGCCACCAGGCCGTTGGGGTCGTGGAAGCTCCGCCTACAGACGCCGCCATCTTGGATCTCGGCCACCAGGCTGTAGCGAGGGACGGCCTTCATGAGGACGTCCTGGCTGAACAGCTGCAGGGCGAAAACCGAGATGTGACCTTTGACCTGGAGAACTGCTGCTGCCTGAGGCTGCCTTCACCCATCTTTACTGCCGCAAACAGAGCGCTGCGGCGGCCATCTTTACTGCCGTAAACAGAGCGCTGCGGCGGCCATCTTTACTGCCGCAAACAGAGCGCTGCGGCGGCCATCTTTACTGCCGCAAACAGAGCGCTGCGGCGGCCATCTTTACTGCCGCAAACAGAGCGCTGCGGCGGCCATCTTTACTGCCGTAAACATAGCCCTGCTGGGCGGTGGCTACGTTCCTCTTCAGTCACATATTGCAGTCGGGTTTAATCAGCAGCAGCATCAAGATCTGCTGGGTGAATGCAGCCTTTGACTAGGACGTCTCAGGCCTTCTCATTAGTTTCTCATCCAGCAGGTCAGAGGTCACATGAAACTGACGGGCCCGTTTACCTTGAAGATGAGCTTCTTGACCCATGGTCTCTGGGACAGGAAGTCCAACATGGAGAAGCCGGGGTTGGGCCGGACCGCCGCCATGGAGACCCAGTATCCTCCGGAGGAGCTGGGCCGGATGTTGTCCGGGAAACCGGGCAGGTTGTCCACAAACGTGTCCATGCCCCCCTTGTTGAGGCCCGCCACATGGACCCTGGATGGAGACAGAGCCGGTCAGGGAGGAGACCACCCATGGACCGAGGCGGTCCTGGGTCAGCGTGGGGCCGACCTGCGGATCCGGGCCATGGTGGTCTCGGCCACCAGAACCGACTCCTGGTCCGGCAGCAGCTGGATGCCGTTGGGGAAGCGCAGGTTCTCCATGACGACCGTCAGTTCCCGCGTTTCCGTGTCGTACTCCAGCACTCTGAGGCGGACAGGAGGACAGGCTTTTATTCTGAAGGGTCCCTGCAGCTGACCTTTGACCCAGGCGGCGGGTTGTACCGTCCGTCCGCCGTGGCCTCCATGATGAGGTGCAGGTAGTCCCGGCGCTGCCACCTGCTGCTGGAATCGGTAAAGTACAGCTTCCTGCCGTCCTGCGTCACTGCCACGTCATTGATGAACGACAGCTTCCTGCCGCCGACCTCTTGCCCCCCCGCCACCAGCCGGGTTGCTGCACCTGCAGGGAGACGGGTCGTCAGCGCGACCTGGAGGCGGGAGGATGGGAGGGGGATCAAAACTCACCTGTAGCAGGGTCGACCTCGAACACGCCTAGGTAGGCGTCGGCTACGAACAACGTCCCATTAGGCCCCGCCCTGATGCCCAGGGGCCGCCCGCAGGTGGGCTCGTCCTCCCTGGTGCCTGGAGAGGGTCAGAGGGCAACCAGGGTCAGTCTGGAGGTGGAGCCATGCTCAGCCAATCAGATTTGTTTTGACCCTTTTAGCCCATCAGGTTCATTCAGTTCATATTGAATCAGGCTAACAGCTAGCAACCTGTTAGCCTGATTCAACAAGGTTCAGCAGTTCACTTCAGGGTCAGGACTGGTTATCCTAACGGCGAACCAGTCAGAACCAGTAAGAACCAGTAAGAACCAGTTCTCACAGACCCAGCTTCACCCAATTTGAGCATCTCACCACACGGCGGCCTGCCGAGCGTTGCCAAGGTAACGATTCTCCGTCCAATCAACTTGAGGATTTTGCCATCAGCTGTTCCAGTGAAGAAAACATCTGTGGAGAGAAAAACAGACTCAGGTTCTGGTACTGGTTCTGGTCGGGAACCAGAAGTGAAGCTGCTGACCCCCCATGTTGACGATGGACTCTGGACCCAGAAGCTGGTCCTCGTAGAGCCGCCGGGCCTCCCGGAGCCGCAGGTTGGGCTCCCAGCAGCCCTTCATCTGGGGCGGCTCCTTCAAGCTGCAGCCAGCAGGGGGCGCCGCAGGTCGCCATGGAAACAAGGGGGCAGGAGAGAGGTTGAGGGAGGGCGGTCAGAGAGGGTTTGGTCTGATTCTGACCCGGTCCAGACCGACTCACCTGAAGGCCTCTGGCTGGATGGGAGACTCCAGGATGAGGAAGATGATGAGAAGAAGAAGAATCAGGAAACCGCCCAGAGACAGCAGAGTGACCCGGAACACCTTCCCACTGTAGGAGCTGGACAGGAGTTTAAAGGGTTAACGCGCAGAGATCATCTTAACACAAACGTGAGCAACCAAAACAGTTTCTGTGGCTCCTATTAAAACTCAACAGACAGAAATGTTAGAGCTGCTAAAGCCACATTAGCATTAAATTAAATCTCCGTTTGTTGCTCATCATCAGTGCAGCAGATTGAACTCATCCTGCAGGGCCGGTCCAAGGCTGCATGAGGCCTGGGGCAGAATCTGACCTAGGGGCCCCTCTTGCTGCTAAAACCATCAGCACCTCTAACAGCTTCTGGGTTGGATTTAATCTGGGAGAGAGAGAGTAGATTAACTGGCCAAACTAAAAACAATCAGTTATAATTACAGTTTATTCATTTGCATTTATGAACAAACGGCTCAAACTCACAGCATCAGATTGTTGCTATGGTAACAAAACAATCTAACTATGAATATTGTTCTTTGATCTTTTACAAAGTAAACTTGCCAGCTCCTTTAAATCATCCATTTAAATGTTAAACAATTTAAAATATTTTAATTGATGCTGAAACCATTAAATCAAATTCAGCAGCTTTGATCATCTGAATAAATAAATGTTACATTTATGTATCTGTATTAAAATATTAACATTTATGGCCCCTGAAGCCCTGTAACAGTTTAATAACATGTTACAGTTTAATAACATGTTACAGTTTAATAACATGTTACAGTTTAATAACATGTTACATTAATAACATGTTACAGTTTAATAACATGTTACAGTTTAATAACATGTTACATTAATAACATGTTACAGTTTAATAACATGTTACAGTTTAATAACATGTTACATTAATAACATGTTACAGTTTAATAACATGTTAGTTTAATAACATGTTAGTTTAATAACATGTTACAGTTTAATAACATGTTAGTTTAATAACATGTTACATTAATAACATGTTACATTAATAACATGTTACAGTTTAATAACATGTTACATTAATAACATGTTACATTAATAACATGTTACAGTTTAATAACATGTTACATTAATAACATGTTACAGCCGTTTTATAACCTCCTGGTTGCTGCTGATAATGTGGCAAAAAACATTTTTACACAAAGTCATAAATTATGTGAATCTTCTGTTAAAATGATTTGGAGACTCAGAATGAGCCCGGTTCTGGTCTGTATTCAGTCAGCCTGGTTCCGGTCCGAGAAAAACTCAGCTGGTATATTTACACCTGAGAGAAATGAATGAATAAAGCCATGAACTTGTTAGTCCAGCGTTGGTAGCTGGACCTGAACCAGAACCAGGACCAGGAGGATCCCTCTCCCTGGCTCTGGTTCCTCCTGGTTCTGGTACCAGCTCCTAAACACCAAGATATTTTGATGAACCGGGTCGGTTTTTGTCTTCAAGGTTCTGGAGCTGCAACCAGAACTTCTACTGGGCTGACGGAGGACGGTCCAGAACGAAAACCTGGAGGTCGGGTGCAGAACCGGACCAGACTGCTCTGATCCAACGGGTCAAACATGAAGCTATCAGGTCCATCAGAACCTTCTGGGTGGTTCCGAATCGCTCTATACCCCATCCAGCTAATCCGGGTTTAAATCCGATGTGAGGCAGTTCCGGTCTGCTTCCCTCTGATTGGCTCCTTCTCTTGGAACCAGAACCAACAGACCCGGAACCGCAAAGCCCTGTGACCTGAACCAGGACCCCATGTCCAGATGAGGTTCGGGTCTCACCTGCTTCCTTTGTGTCTCCGCTCCGGAAGTTCCTCTGTGATCACGTGAGCTCGGTGCAGCCGCCGGAAACGGACTCCAGCAGACTCGTTCATGTTCGGCTCGGCTCGGTTCGGTTTCAGTCAGAGCAGATCTGGACTAGCGGTTAGCGGGATGTCTAGCTGGGCTCCTTCTTCTGCTGCTGCGGTAAAAGCAGAGGGTCGGATTTATCGCCCCCAGCGGCATAGGAGGGAACTACAGCTGAAAACACGAAGCTTCTCGCGAGGTTTCGGGGCTTTTCTCACTGTAGCACCGTAGAGGCCAGCTGACTGTCAGTGCTACCTCGTCAGATTCTCCTACCGTAGCACGGATAGATGGCTAAGTCTATCTGTCGGTGCTACGCGTCCAAAGCTGCTACCGTCATGTTTACAATCAGAAACTACAGCAGGTTGTTAATGTAAAATATATTTTATAACATTATTAGAGTGACTGAAGTGGAAGCTTAGCAATTATGGTTAGCTTAGCATCAGAACAATTTCTATCCATGACGAAACCACAAGAAGATCACTTCCTTCATCTGAATATCTACCTGTTTAAAATGAAAAGCTGTAGATGTTTGCACTAATCCTTTACTAGAATATCCTACCTGTTAAAATATTTTAGTTACAGAGGTTTGTAAGAATAAAACAGTAAACAGGTTTTTATTGGAATTAAATTAAACACAGACAACAGATCAACGCAACTCTTTTTTGCGCATTAATCTGTTGTATGACAGACTTTATTAAATGCAGCCACAATATGTCACTGGAATGATGGGATATGATTAATGCACACTAATATTACACTTTTACACAGATTCAATCCCACATAGCATCGCTACCAAAGTCTATTTAGCAAAGTTTAGTAATAAAGAGTGTAATTAAACTAAAATATTTTAAAGTATAGGGACAAAAAAGCCACAAAACAACTTATTTTGTTCTGATTAACCGCCAAATAATGACTTGTTTACAGTAACAATATTACAGACGGCAAACTAAAGTCATTTATAAATAAATTTATAAGCTGCTTGTCAAGAAAAACATGAAGTAATTCAGCAGCTTAATGAAAGCCAGGCACAAAATAAATTAAACTAGAAAATTCCTGAAGAAATTTAACCGGGGCCTGCCAAAGTGTGCCCGTCGGTTTGGACCCAGCGTTCTGATGCTAGAAATTAGCATCGATGCTAAAGAAAGCTGCAATCATATGAATACAATGACAAGAATGTTTACTAACATTGACTTGCACCATTCAGTATGATAAAGTAAGTGTATCAGCTAAAATTAGCAAAAATGCTAATGTTAGCGTGATTGCTGTCACTAGCATGTGGGACATCACTGGGATGTTTTCTATAATGGTATTACTCCATTCAGTAGACTAAACATGGCTAATAAGTCAAATAAATAGCTAATAGCTTATATAAGCTAAAATGCTAATGCTAATGAACTGCCTTGCGCAGCAAGGCAGTTCCCTGACCTGAGAGAAAAATATAATGCAGAATAATATTATTGCACCGCCGCAGGCGGTGCACTAACCTCAGGGGCATGTTGAGGCTTTTATTTTGAAATTTTTGTTAAGCTTAATTTCAAAGGTCCAAACTAATCCCATGTCTAATAGTCATTGGGTTAAATCAGTTATTTATTGCTCAAAAGAGCAATTACCTAATGTAAGATTTCTCAAGGCTTTTATTTTGAAATTTTTGTTAAGCTTCATTTCAAAGTGCCAAACTAATCCCATGTGTAACAATTGCTGGGTTAAATCAGTTATATAATGCTCAAAAGAGCAATTATCTGATGTAAAAATTGTCAAGGCTTTTATTTTGAAATTTTTGTTAAGCTTAATTTTAAATTGCCACACTAATCCCATGTGTAACAGTGCTTTGGATAAAAAAGTCACATAAAGCCAAAAAGAGCAATTATCTGATGTAAAAATATTCAAGGCTTTTATTTTGAAATTTTCAGTAAGCTTCATTTTAAATTGCCACACTAATCCCATGTGTAACAATGGTTGGGTAAAATCAGTTATAAAAAGCCCAAAACACAAGTAGTTCTAAAGGCCAGCTCAGTCCTCCTCTGTAGTAACTGACAGTTCCACCATGTTTGTAGTTCTGACATTCAGCTCAGACCTCTTTTGTAGGCACTCAGTGTCCGCCATGTTGTAGTTCTAACCTTCAGTCATTGTGGCTCTAAAGAGCAGTTCAGAGAGGCAGACTAAATTCTATGTCTATTTTGAGTCTAACTGACACTGTTTTGTGTCAGTTAGACTTTTGTTTTGAGTTAAATTTGGCTCGTTTTTTGTTAATTATGTCGCCACAGTTACTCGAAATGCCAACAACAGTAATAGCTCCCCTCACGGGATTGAGCCGCACGTTTTGATATATATATTGTGAGGGGGCATGCAGCGGTACGAGCCGCATTAACGGTAGTAGGAAGCGGCAGTTATTTTGAGGTGTAGAACAATAGGTGCCTGCCATGCAATGCATAGGGATAACATCCCTATGCATTGCTATGGGCAGGCCCCAATAAAGCTTAGCGAAGAAATAAATTACATGAAACAAAACTTCCACAAGAAATCTGCTGAGTAACCAGAATGTGACGTAGCATCGATGTGCGCATGCGCACTGCCACCAGGCAGGACGGATTTACGGGTAGCATAGATAAACAGAACACCTGTTAATTGATGTATTAAAACCATCCGTATCATCAGTCAACAGCTGGATCAGAGCAAACTGCTTCCCTTATCGACGGGAGATTAAACTCCCATTTTCTGAGCTGCGGCTCCGTTACCATAGCTACGGTCACAGGAAACCTGCCAAAAATAAAAGCACATCACCTCCACGGTTGTTGAAATAAGCCGAGGTAACTTTACTCTATAAACGATATTTAGTCCACGGTAAAAACATGAATCAGATGGAGGCTCATTTCCCGTCTGAAGTCCCGTCAGACCCGGTTCTGCCGGAACATCTGGACCTCCTGCTGGTTCTCAAACTGAAGTACTTTTTCAAATCTTGATCGACTTTAATCTGCTCTAGTTTGAAAGTTAAAATATGGAGACACTTGAAACCCAGAGCGTGTTAAGCTGCTCTAATGTTATATCTGGAATAATGGGAACATTTTATAAGAATGAATCACTTTTTACCAAGATCTGGACGGAACAGGGATCACTGGCTCAACATGTATAATGATGAAGTTAGGGTTAATAAATGTAATGTTCCTGCTACACCTGGAGAATATGCTCTACCAGTGTGTAACTACTAATCATCTATCAATAACGGTTATTGATTGGAGATCTCTTCCCCTGGCAGGTTGATCAGTTTATTGGCTTTTCTTCACTGGAGGCCAATCAGATTCTCTTCAACATTTTTATTTTTTATATGAATACAGTCAGATATTCTGCAAAGAACCAGGAAAAAGATAATTTTTTAATAAAGTTTTGGACAAAGAGACATTTAATAAACCTCAGTTATGAAGTCAGATGGAAACTACAAGGTGAAACATTTAATACTAAAATATCAAAAATCCCCAATAAAGAAAATTAATATTTACAAATAGATATTCTGCATTAGTCCAGGATTCATGACCATTCTACTAGACAAACTCTACGTCTTCCCTGTGACCTCTGGCCCTTTGTGCTGCTGATGAAGACGATGAAGATGGGTCATCAGGTTCTTTCTGATTCTTATAAAAGCAGCAGTGGCTTTTATTACTTTTCCAGATATATCTAAACAAAGGCCGCCCTGTCCCGGTGGACGTAACCATGGTGACCGCTGGCTGCGCTCTGATTGGTCAGACCGACTGCAGGCTGCTGAAGAACCGGTCCAGAACCACCTCCAGCTGTTCCTCACTGTAGTCCACCACCAGGAGGCGCCGCCCGTCCGCCGCCCCTCGGATCATAGCCGACAGCGCTGCAGAGGCAGGAAGTTAACACCCTGACGACCAATCACGTCAACCTGAACAGGAAGTGACCTCACCTCGTCCTGACGACGGCCGGAACAAACACAGCACCTTCTTCTCCTTCATGTCCACGGCCCGGCCCAACTCGTAGCCGACGCCCAGGGACGGCTGCGTCACCTCGGCAACCACCACTGAGACACACAGAGGTCAGAGGTCAGCGGCCCGCCGCTCTGGGACCGACGCCACGATCCGGTCTTACCGTCAGACTGCTGCAGCCAGGCCAGGTCTCGGTCATGGATGGCTCTGTCGCCCCCTGCTGGGCCCTCCTCTCCTGACCAATCAGAGCACAGCTGGTAAGTGACATCACACGACCAATGACCAATCAGCAGCAGTGACGCAATTCATCCTATGCGGAACCAGTTCATTCATGAACTATTAAACCTTGTGGCCATGTTGGTCCCAAAAACCCCAACAGCTTCAGCTCTAAAGAGAAGATTTCAAAATAAAAGCAGATTTCTAGACATGTCCCCGCCCCTCGTCCTGACATGGACATGTCCCCACCAACATTTCCTGCACCTTTCCCCCTTGATGTTCCTGCATCCATCAGCGGACAGTAACAGGGCAGCAGCTGCTCATTGTGTTCAGAGCGTTAACAACTTTTTAACATTATTTTGCAAAACGTAAATATCAAGTCCTCTCAGTGATCTAGTGGACCGGACGTCACGTGACCTACTGGAATATCGGTGGTCTGGAAAATGACCCAATCAAGCACAGAATCTGAAAAGGGACGTAATGTGTTGTTATTAATGGTCAACGCTACGACAGCAAGATAAGATCGAAGGGAATCACATTTCACAGGTCAGTAAAAAGTTTAAACTTGAATCTAAAGTGTGGAGCAGGTTAGTAGCCTAATGCTGTAGCTTGACTTGGACAGCCATGATATGAACCCGCTGCGTGTTTCGGTTCAGTTAATTCAAAAATAAGGCGACCCAAACATCGACTTTCTGACAGATTATCAGTAAAGCAGCTGTTTAAAGAAGCTAACCAACCACCGCTGGTATCGTGACCAAACTGTTTCTAGGTTTATATCCAGAGAGGTAGAGATATTTTACACATCCAAACGTCGGCACTTTTATTCAAGCCAAAATGTATAGAAAGTGGATAAGAAATGTGGGGCTCCAACCGTTTGTTGTGACAGATTCCTGCTCGTCCTGCATCGGATCAGTTTGGTTCAGTGGAATCAAACGATGGCCAGTAATGGCGCCGCAGGTTCACATCACTAGCTGTAGCGGCTAATGGCCGCCGTCCAGTCCAGGAGCAGCGACGGTCACTCTGCTGCCCAACTGTCCTCTCTTGTATGAAGTGCTCCAGTTTCTGAGCGCTCGGTAAAATCAGCTAGTAAAAGGCAACTACATTATTGTGATAATACTTCACAGAAAATGTTGGTGGATTTTGTAATTGTTTTCAACTGTAGGCAAGCATTGAGCAAATCTACAGACTCATTCCATAAATGAGAATATGTTAATAATTGCATCACCAAGGCAAAGACATTTTAGATTAACTAGAACATTTGTGAAGAAGTTCAAAGCCAAAGTCAAACCAGGGTTCTGATGCTAAAGATTAGCATCAATGCTAGGCTTAGCTAAAATAATATTAATAGCATGTGGAACATCTGAAGCATGTTGACCAGTGTGGACTTACTCCATTCAGTAGGTTTAAACTAGTGTGTAAGCTAAAATGAGCCAAAATGCTAATGTTAGCCTAAATGCTGTCACTAGCATGTTGTCTATCATTGACTTTCTCCATTCAGTGTGCTAAACATGGCTAATACATACAAGCTAGCTAAATGCTTATTTTGCGTTGCTTTGCTCCACAGGCAGGTCACTAGAGAGGAAGTGCACCGCTAATGTTTGTGCTAACGTGCAGGACTGTAGGTGCTTCCATGCATTGCTATGGCAGCTGATGTTTTAACGTCTTTATAACTCTTAGTATGTTTAAAGCTGCTAAAAGGTTTCATTTTCAAAAGGTGCTATTAAACTGACGAGCCGGATCAGGTTCAGTGAGTCAGACTGAATGATATTCACATTTCACTTCTGGCTGTATTCGTAGCACTGAAAGGCCTTCGGTGCCTCCTCTTCCTCCTCTTCCTCCTCAACTGGCAGCTCAAAGTTACAGCCTTGGTTAGAGGAGTGGAGCCCAAACTGGGCCCCTGAGGCCCGGTTGCACCCTGCATGTTTTATTCTCTCCCTGGTACAAACAACCTTTTCAGCAGGTCAAAGTTCTTCTTCGGCCTCTAATGGTCCATCATTGGATCCAGGTGCGTTAAACCAGGGAGAGACTAAAACCCGCAGGATGCCGGGCCTCAGGGGCCACTTTGGGCTCCACTGATGTAGAGCAACCCGCCTGGTTGTAGTCCATCAACAACTCAAGTGCGCATGCGCGTCCCACCTGAGTCGCTGAGCTGGGCGCTGGCCACGTGCTCGGTGAGCACGCTCCCGTATCTGTGCAGCTGGTTCACGATCCTCTGGTAGAGCTGCTGGTCCGACCTGCCGCCCCGGATGCTGCCGCAGAAATAGATCTTCATCCTGGACCGGGCCTGGTTCCGAACCGCCTTTAGTCTGGACCTGCTGTCCTCGTCTGATTCTACAGTTCTGTTGGCTGTCTGACCCGAGGTTCCCACTTCCGGCCTCTTCCCGCGCGGAGCTCTTATCGTTTCCGCTTCCCTTTAAAAACATTCATTTCCGGTTCCTGTGGAGCTCCTCAGTCTGCAGCCATAAATAACCGCTGGTGATGCGCAGCGACACAGACATGCATTTATTATTGTGTACAGCTGAGGAACCGTCAGCTGGTATACATCGCATTGATCATCGTCTCTCTGCTGCCATCTGGCGGCAGGAGGAGGTTCAGCGCCCCTGCGCTGAGACTCGCAGGTTGTTTCCAAAGATTTTTCTGTGTAGCTGAAACGGTTTGATTAACTTTATCAGAATGAAAAACCTTTAAGCTTCAAACCCACCTTGCAGACAACGCTCAGGGATTAGAGCTTCAGCTGAGAAAACCAGTTTTTTGTTTTTTCCCAGTGTTGTATAAAGTACTGAAATCTCAGAGTCAAGTAAAAGTATAAGTACCTCTCCAAAATATGACTTTGGTAAAAGTCCAAGTCACTGACTGAAATGTTACTTGAGTAAAAGTCTTAAAGTATCTGAAACTTCTTGTACTTAAGTATGGAAATTACTGTAAAAATGGATGTACTCAAGTAATGTAATGAAAAGTACAAGTAAAAAGTAAAACAAAGCAAATGCAGTTTGAATGACATTTTTTATATTTTGGTAAACTTGTCAAATACACTTAAAATAATGTACCCAACCAAGTGAATGCAAAATTAAACCTGCTAATAAATTGTTCCAGTTTTGAAGAGTAGCACATGTTAATGGTTTGTGGTTTTGAACTTGCATGCCTTTCCTATATTCGTTAAATTTAGTCTAAATTGCTATCGCTATGGCTTCTGTCCCCCTTGAACAGAGGAGTCTAGGTAGCCTGCTACAGTCAACATTAGGCCTAAGCTAAATACACCACGTATGGAACTGAAACAATGCCAAACAAAGTTCATTTATGGTCAAGATTTCACAATACAGTAGTGTCTAGTGACCAAGCTATAGTTACTGACACAGGAGGATTATAACCATTTCATAAGACGTTACCTGGACGGGGAGTTTTTGTAAGATAGAATTTCCACATCTTCGCGCAGGAATAACATAAACTGCATGCGGTACGACGAATCTTTAACACCCACGAAAGAGTATATTGTGTTTAAATAAGGCCATGGGCTCTCATCACCAGCTGGTGGTTCCCCTGGAGCCGTGTCCGACGTAGTTGCAGTCGTTGTGGTCTCCGTCTCCTCCTCCATGTGGCTGCTGCTGATTGCGAGACTTGCTTTGTGTTTAATGGGAGAAGCGAAACAGGTGTAACCAGAGGCGGAGCTAGAGGGGGGGCCGGGGGGGCCAGTGCCCCCCCAGCCATCTGATTGGCCCCCCCAGCGGCCCCCCCAAATGATCGACATGTCACGACACCCAGTCATTCCTTCACAGTAGGTAGCACTATGTACCACAATGGGTTGTGACACTTGTGACTGTTGTGACTGCTCAAAAGCAGCAGGGGGCGATATGCACCATTTACGTTTATTGTGATACACCATTTGGACACAACAGAGTTGACCCAACAGAAGAAGAGAAGGAGAACCGCGAAGAGACGATAGAGAAATATTGTACAGCTAAGAGGAATACAGTCGATTTGACTCCAAGACGGATAATCTGACTTCAAAGGTAAGTTTTACAATGGTTTACTACTACCAATAAAAAAACCCCGTTAAAAACATTTTGTGCTCAGCCAGGAAATAGTTTCTGGTAGTTGAGTTACTACTATAAGTTGCGAGCATCAAGCTAACAATGCTACAGCTATAGACATACGTAGACGCCGACTTAGTGAGCGAGTCGGCCAGTTGCTATGATACGTCACGTCTGCCAGTCAGACTCGTAATGCACGCAGAAGCAAAAAGTATTGTAAAGACGCTGACGTGTTTCAGTGTGTTTACCACTCACGTCTGCCTGAACAATGTCGGGAGGATAAATACGGGAAGTAAAAAAAAAAGTATCCAACGTGGTGCATGTGTTATCAGACAGAATGGATCACGACATTCCTGATTATATGACCTGCCAAAATCCTCTGGTCTGTAATGCTCTTTCTTTCTAACAGCGATTTCTTATTAGCTCTCGCATTAAATAAAACTATACAGAATGAAAAATGTTAGCTATACTAAGAAAATAAAAATCAGAGTAGTTACTTCTGGCCAATATAATTACATGGGAAATATTTATTGGCTCAGAAGCTGTCGTTTGGCCACAAAGTCAAGAAATTCTGTTCATAAAATTGTGTTCTTTCTTTCTTACCTGTGAAAGGTAATGCTAATGGAGCCAGCTTGTACTATAAAATGAGTGAAAAAACTCCACACAAGTTCCCCACTGACATTTGCTATTTTTACTAATTCTTTTCTAAACATTTTCTATGAAACGGCAACACTTTGTTAGAGGTTCCGTTTCCCCTAGGAAAGGGCATGAACTTGTGACAATTTAATCTGTTACTCTTTTTGCTTTATTATGTTTTCCATGAAATGTTTAATTTATTTAAATTCTTATGTGTTTAGCTTTGTCATTTTCTTTTATGTTTTCTTTTATCTTATCGCTGATGTTTAGCACTTTATTTCAGCTCTGGCTGCTGTTAAAGTGCTTTATAAATAAAGTCGATAATGATCATGAACAAAAACAGGTTAGTCGGTCCAGTAGCTGAGAAGTTTGAATGCTGAACATACAGCCACAGTCTGTTTCCCCTGACCTACACACTGGAAGTGGGGATCTATTAACACTAAGTAATAGGAAGTGATACTTGGCATAACATGACTGGCTTGTTTTTTTTCCTAGGGTCAGTTGAGAATGAAAAGACAGGGAGGCAGGATAGACAGCTTCTTTATAAAAAGAAGCAAATCAGGCACAGATCAAACAGGGTTCAGCTCTGACATCAGCAGTCCTGGTAGCTCATGTCCTGAGAACAGTCACGAGAAAGAAAGTCTGGCAAACACCAATCCACCATCACCAGGTCAGAGTATCTACAGAAACAGTCAAATTCCTGCCCCGTTTTAGGTTATTTTTACTTGCTGGCTTCTGCTAATGTGTTTCTTTAATTGTTGGTTCAATTATGTTAATGTACTGTTTTTACAACGTAGTTCCATCAAAGGAGGAGTCTGAAAACACAGAAAGCTCTGCGCCTGACCAGGATGATGATGAGCCAGAAGGGGCAATTGCAGGAGATACCACTGATCTCTTCTCAGCAGTGTCCAGCACTCCTTTTGCTTTTCCAAAAGGACCCAGTGGTAATTTTACTTACACTAAGACCTGCTTAGTAGCTGCACAATTTACATGACATAATGATCATGTAAATTATGTGTACATAACCATTGTGTTTGTATTCCAGATATTTCAAAGTCAAAAGAACAGGGCCCTGTTCAGCCAAGTTTGACAAACTTCCCCAGAACTCAGTATGGAACAAGAAAGAGAACTTTTCACAGCTCCTGGTACAAAGACTATTCTTGGTTAGAATATTCTGTTATTAAAGACTCCTCCTACTGCTTTGCCTGTAGGCATTTTTCTTTGCCTAATGCACCAGATAGTGTCTTTGCTTCGCATTCCGGCTTCAGTAATTGGAAAAAGGCATTGTCCAAGGAGTCTGGATTTAAGCTTCACTCAAAGTTAGAGCACCATGTAAATGCAATGTATGCATGGAGTCAATATAAAAGGGCTAATGAGGGAAATACAACCATGCTAAATTCTATAAACACAAACCGGAAAAAAGTGGTGGAAGAAAACCGTTATTATATTAAAACAATAGCCGATGTTCTTCTTTTGACTGCAACACAAAATATTGCTCAAAGGGGTCATCGAGAGTCTGGGGACTCTAGAAATAAGGGAAACTTTTTGGCTATATTGGATGAAATAGCAAAGCATGATCAGTTAATTGAAAAAAAGCTTAGAGGATGTGCCAATGCAAAATACACAAGTCATCAAATCCAAAATGAAATTCTTCAGGGCTTAGCAGAGATGGTACAGACTGAAATCATAAAAGAAGTGAAGGAATGTGAAGTGTTCAGTGTTATTGCAGATGAAACAAAAGACTTGCAAAAAAAGGAACAAATGTCTTTGGTTGTACGATATTATTACAATGGTGTCATCCACGAAAGCTTCCTATGTTTCCAGGCAGCTGAAAGCCTTAATGCAGCAGGTCTTAGTGCAATGATCATTAGCTGTCTTGAGAAACATGGTCTGGACTACAGGAATAACCTAGTGGGACAGGGTTATGACGGTGCATCCGTCATGAGTGGGAAGCATTCTGGTGTATCTGCCAGAATTCAGAGCAATGCCAGATTTGCATTTTATGTTCATTGTAACGCACATTGCTTGAATTTAGTCCTTGTTGATGCTACCAAAGCAGTCCCTGAGGTCGTTGACTTTTTTGCACTTCTACAGCAGCTTCATAACTTTGTGTCTGGCTCTTATGTTCATCTGAGGTGGCTTGACGTACAGAAAGAGTTGTATCCAGCAGAACAACCCAGGGAGCTCCAGGCACTTTCAGATACGAGGTGGGCCTGCAGGTATACGGCATGCCGTACCATGAGAGACAGACTTCCAGCAGTTCTGAGATTGTTGCAGGATATTGCACTTGAAAGAAATGGCGAAAGAACAGTGGAGGCAAGGGGCCTGCTTCTTCAAATAGATATCCAATTTTTAGGTCTTTTGGTTACCTTTTGTAAAGTGCTTGGTGATGCCAAATGTCTTTCCGACATGCTTCAGTCCAGCACTCTTGACCTAGCAAGAGCTGTAGATCTAGTAGGTGCTCTTATAGACACTTTCCAGGACTACAGAAATGAAAAGTACTTTGATGAACTATGGAAAGAGGTTGAGGAACTTGCTGAGAAGAGCAAAATCAGTGTAAAAATTGACAGAAGAAATCCAAGATTAAGTTCAAAATTTCTTGACTCACTTGTAATGAGCACTATAGGACAGAGAAAATGTGATGACGAGGGCTTCCCCAGACCACTCTTTAATCAGGTGCTTGACTGTCTCATAGCGGAGTTAAAGAGGCGTTTTTCAAAGAAAAATTGTGAGATCATGCAAGGAGTGCAGTCCCTAAACCCCAAAAGTGCAACTTTCTTGAATGAGGAGCCTCTGATTGCTTTTGGACATATCTTTGAGTCAGATTTAGATGACCTGAAACATGAAGTGCACCAAATAAGGCGTTTGCTTGATCAGAGAATAAAGAGTGATTTAGGCACACCTTCTACTTTGCTTGATTTTATTCTGTTTCTTGAACCTTATAAAGAGGTTTTACATGAATTATTCAGACTTTGCAAGATTGCAGTAGTTAGTCCAGTTAGTACTGCTTCTTGTGAGAGAAGCTTTTCTGCTTTAAAATTAATTAAAAGTTACCTAAGGACAACAATGGCTGATGCCAGGCTAAGTCACATTGGAACACTTAGCATAGAGTCAAGGAGGGCACGGGGCCTCAACATGGATGACTTTGTAACATATTTTGCTTCATCTCACAACAACCGAAGGATTTTACTTTTATGAGTGCATGAAGAAGTCTTGCGTTTCTCGTCATGATTTGGGTCTTCACCGACTGGTACTTGTACCAATGATAGTTTAGGAGTCAGTACATTTGGTCATAGCTGCATTAAGTTCGAAAATAAAATGCACATGTAGCATCTATTAAATAACAGTTTCCATAACATACAACCTTCTTTTTTGAGATATTGTAATTGTGAACTGTGTGACACTGCATTCTCATTGTAAGTCTTGTCTTGTTACAATGGTGTCATTTAGAGGTTAATGTCCACTTATGCTTTGTGTGGCATGCATTGATAATAAACTGCAAATTACATGAGCAAATCTCATTTCATGAGTCTTTATTTATATATAGTATGTGAATGAAAGTACTTTTACTGTATTGTCATTGTCATAGTCAGTGGACCCCTTACAGATAGCCCTGGCCCCCCATCCGCCCCCCCAGAAATAAAAGTCTAGCTCCGCCACTGGGTGTAACCTATTGGAGGTGATGAACAAGCCCAGGCAAGCAGGCTACGGACTTTGTTCGGTAGCCTGCTTGCTACTTGCTAATCAGTAGGTGGGGTCAAAACACTTTGTTTCTCTCTCTCACTTTTTTGTAACGAGTAACTAAACCACACATTGAAAATGTATCGGAGTAAAAGTACGCAATTAAGTTCGGAAATATAGCGAAGTAAAAGTGAAAGTCATCAAACATTTTCATACTCGAGGAAAGTATGAAGTACTCCAAAAAATACTTAAGTAAAGTAGTGAAGTATTTTTACTTCGTTACTATACAACACTGATTTTTCCTTTATTTAACCAGATAAACCCCGTTGAGATCTAAATCTCATTTTCAAGAGGAACCTGAGCAAAAACTTTGCAATACATAGCAACCTGGTTGCTATGTATTGCAAAGTTTAATGACGCAGCAAACTGATGAAGTCAGTGACATTGTCCACAATGAACTATTTATTGTGCTGCTGTAGTACCTGAACTCACCTGTGTGGGAGGAGCTAAAGGGAGAGAGCTCACCCTGCGGGGGGAGGGGCTTATCAGACCTGCTGCTGATAGTGAGGGGACAAATAACGCCAAGTGTCAGATGAAGCTCCACCTCGATGGGTTTTTCCTCTTGCTGAAAACCACGTGATCCACAAGCGACGTGCCACATTACGCAGGTCACGTGACTGCTTCACTGCGTGTCGGTTTTCAAAATAAAAGCGGAATGAGCCGTGGCTTGTGGGTATTTCGTTGCGCATCAGACATCGCTGGATTTGAGAAGCCAAAATAAGAGGGAAGGTCTTAGAGCCGAGTAAATCTGGACGCACTGATCAGAACCAGCTAGAAATCCCACAAAAACAGAATCTTGGAGAATTAGTTTTTCAGAATAGCTTCTGCACTAAAACACCACATATGATGGTCTAATCAGTCCAGCATATGGACCCAAATCATTTTAATAGACCTTCCTGTTGCTAAGCGACGCTTTGACTCAAGTGATCCAGGAGCCCCCTGCTGGGTTCAGCTCACTGACCCTTAAACTCCAGGAACTGCTTTGGATCCGCAGCTGGTCCTGATCTAGAGAAGCGGCCTGGTGCAGCGCCACCTGGTGGCTGATTCACTGGGTTTTGCTGAGTGAGAAACGACTGAAAGTGGCAGGGCATCATAGCAGACAGCGTTCCAACTCCCTGCAGCTGGATCCTTTACTGCTGGGCCTGCTGGAGGGTTCAGGAGGGGAACCATCAGTTTGTCTGTTATGGTAGGCTGCGCCGCCTGCTGGCAGAAATACAGAACTGCACCTCTTGCCAGTTCAGAACCAGTTCAGAACCAGTAGATGGGACTCAGATCTTTATTAACATGTTGAACACAGACAGGTTTCAGTTTCCTGTGAAGGTCAGAGACACTGAGATTTCCCAGAGTTTCTAACTGACTCAAACACAACATCTGTAATAAACAACAACAACAAAGATAATAACAATAATAAACATTAATAAACAATAATAAAGATGCTGAAAATGAGCAGAAGGAGAGAGAAACCCAGAGGAAGCAGAGAACCAGAACCAGAGAGAAAGTTCTGCTGAAGGAGACCAGGTCCAGAAGGTCCAGGCAGAGCAGCCGTCACCGGGCCCTCACTGGGCCCTTACCGGGCCCTCACTGGGCCTTCCCTAGGCTCCTGGCGGTGGCGTTCAGGGTCACCTGGTGAACATCTCGGGCCACCCTCTCCATGGCAGCCGGGTCGGGTCCTTCCAGAGAGTCCAGGAGACCTGGAACAGAGCCAAGCAGAACATGAGTCGGTTCTGACCCAAATGGGCCGCCCAATCCCAAGGGAACATGTGAATCCGGACATGGAGCTGCAGAACCGGGCCGCGATACGTCGACTGAAACCGACACATGGAGTCTCCACTGGTAATAATATCGCCAGTTTTTCTATGTATGATGGTTAAACTGGGTGAACTGGTTCTATCAACCATCCAGTAAAAATTGTTTACTGGAACCGCTTCGTTCCACCGGACTCTTCTGCAGCGACCGTCTCAACAAACCCAGGAAACCGACTCATTAAAGCCGAACACGGCGTGACGTGGTGAACAGCCTGCAGGGGGCGCTGTGCTGCCAGAATCAGCTCAGAATCAGAGAGGAGGTTGTCAACAGAGCAGCCTCCTCTCTGGTTGCCCTGTGTTTAAATCCCATTGCAAGGGTTTGCTTCTTTCATCTCTGGGAGGTTTCCAGAAGCAGCCAGGCTGATGGTCTAGTCCACTGGCCCCCAACCTTTTTATTACCGCCCACCGGTCAAGGCTCGGCAATTTTGCTGCCCTCCAGGGTGTGGGGGGACTCTCAGATGAGCCTTTTTTTGTTGTTTGTTTTTTGCCCCGATTTTCCCTTTACGACAATCTTCCAACCTCCTGCAGTGTGCGGTGTGTTAGTGGTGGTGTGTAGAATATGGCCGATCTAAAATCGGGCATATTCTACATGGTCTCGGCCCGATTATCGCAGGTTTTCTCTGACTGGGAGCGAATCGCAGCCTGTTGAATGTGACAGGTAGCCAATCAGAAAGCGCGGTGACGTCAGAACGGAGGGGAATCTCAAACAGTTGTCATGGCAACTGAGAGTCCGGTGGACATCGGAGGTGACATGTGGAAATGTTTATTACTATATGCAAAGGTCATTTTATATATGTTTATTATATCTGGTTATGTTTATTCAGTTAAAAATGTTAACCATGATAAAACATAACTCACCTCCAAATCATAGAGCAGCAGATAGAGCGGCTGCTCCGCCATCTTTTATCAAACATCTTTTCTTTTTGTTTCATCTTTTATCGCTTAAAATGAGCCACAAACTATCACTGTTTGATTATTCTAAATTCATGTTTGGTCTGTTGGGGTTTTACTGGATTTTCTTCTGGAATCGGTTCTGTGGTGTGTTGCTGCTGGACTCACGAACCGACCGAACCTGTTGGACTTTTATCGGCTCTGTGGTCACAGAGGTTTGGAAAATCGGCCCACAATCCTTAAATGGTGTGAACCAGACCTAAAACTCACAAACTCCTCTCCTCTCGTCTCTCCACTACCCTAACACTCTCTGACTCTGGTCGCTATGGTAACGTTTACATAGAATAGAATAGAATTCAACTTTATTGTCATTGCACTGTCACAAGTACAAGCAACAAGATGTAGTTTGCATCTATCCAGCTGTGCTCTACGAGATATAGATATTTATTTACAGATGTACAAGACTATGTATGTATGGACTATAAGGGGTTATAGCAAGAGATATAGATATTGTGTATAAATATAAATATGGGAGCTATATGCACAGATTATACAGATTATATAAGAATGTTAGGGAATGGATTATAGATAAATAATGGCAGATCAAATTTACAGGTTGTATGTGTGTGTGAAGAAAACAGTCCGTGATGTGTGTGTGTGTGTGAGGATAGTCCATGTGTTATTGTTGTATGAGAGGATAGGGGAGTACAGTCCTTATAGTTTATGTTTTATGTCAGGAGGCGTTCAAAAGCGTGACAGCTGTGGGAAAGAAGCTGTTCCGGTTCCTGGTGGTTCTGGTCCGTAGGCTTCTGTAGCGCCTCCCAGAGGGCAGGAGGGAAAAGAGTGTGTGTGCTGGGTGAGTGGAGTCCTTTGTGATTTTCCCGGCCCTTTTCAAACACCGCTTCCTGTAGATGTCCTTGATGGCAGGGAGCGGTGCCCCGGCGATATACTGGGCAGTTTTCACCACCCTCTGCAGCGCCTGCCGGTCGGAGACAGAGCAGTTCCCGTACCAAGCTGTAATACAGTTGGTGAGGATGCTCTCAATGGTGCAGCGGTAGAAGTTCGTGAGGATCTCTGAGGACAGGTGGTTCTTCCTCAGGGTCCTCATGAAGAAGAGGCGCTGATGCGCCTTCTTAATGAGTTTGGAGCAGCTGGTCGTCCAAGTCAGGTCCTCGGAGATGTGGACTCCCAGGAACTTAAAGGTGTCCACACGCTCCACCACTGTCCCCTTAATGTGGATGGGTGGATGTGGGTCAGCGTTCCTCCTGAAATCCACGATAAGCTCCTTGGTCTTCTCGGTGTTCAGCTGCAGGTTGTTTTTGTCGCACCACTCAGCCAGACGGTCTACCTCCTCCCTGTAAGCGGCCTCGTCATTATCTCTGATGACGATCACCGTGGTGTCGTCTGCGAACTTGATGATGGCGTTAGAGCCGTGGACAGGTCTGCAGTCGTAGGTGAAGAGGGAGTAGAGGAAGGGACTCATCACACAGCCTTGTGGCACTCCGGTGTTTATGATGATGGTGGATGAGAAGTGGTTGTCCAGCCGGACATGTTGAGGTCGACTGGTCAGGAAGTCGAGCAACCAGTTACACATGAGTGGACTGATGCCGAGGTCTGTGAGTTTGGTAATGAGTTGTGATGGGATGACAGTGTTGAATGCTGAACTAAAATCTAAGAACAGCAGTCTGGCGTAAGTGTTCTTACTGTCCAGGTGAGAAAGGACAGAGTGCAGCGCTATAGAGACTGCATCCTCTGTGCTCCTGTTCTGCCTGTATGCAAATTGGTGGGGGTCTAGTGTGGGGGGGAGACAGGATCTGAGGTGTGCTAGGACCAGCCGCTCCAAGCACTTGGTAATGATGGGGGTAAGGGCTACCAGGCGGTAGTCATTGAGTCTGGTTGGGTTGGGATTCTTGGGGATGGAGGTAGACTTGAAGCAGGTCGGTACCACAGCGCGGGCCAGGGACAGGTTGAAGATGTCCGTCAGCACTCCTGCCAGCTCCCCAGAGCACGTTCTGAGGACACGTCCAGGTATGGCATCAGGACCCGCAGCCTTGTGGGATTTAATCCTGCTCAGAGCCGCTCCTACGTCAGTGGGGAGGAAAGTCAGTGGCTGTTGGCCTGGGGTGGTAGCTGCTTTGGTTGCAGTTGTGGTACCTGCAACCAAAGCAGCTACGAACCTGTGGTACCTGGGAGTTGTAATCGGCAACAGACTGGACTGGGCATCTAACACTGACGCTGTGTGCAGGAAGGGGATGAGCAGACTCTATTTTTTAAGGAAGCTGAGATCCTTCAATGTGTGCAGCAAGATGTTGGAGACCTTCTATCACAGTGTTGTTGCCGGCGCCATCTTCTTTGCTGCTGTGTGTTGGGGAAGCAGCATCAGAGCCAGCGACTCTAATAGACTAGACAAAATCATCAGGAAAGCTGGCTCTGTACTGGGACTAAGGCTGGAGTCCCTGGAAACTGTGGTGGAGAGGAGGACACTGAAGAAGGTTCTGTCTATTACGGACAATATGGTAATGCGTTTGCAGGTGGTGACACGTTCTATGGTGGTGGAAATATGGTTCAGTACAGATGAGGCGTACTGATCCAAGTCTGTATGGTGGAAAATAGTCCAATCTGTATTCCTGAACCGGTCCTAGAGCACAGCGTCTGAGCCCTCTGGCCACACCTTTACTGTCCTCACGGTAGGTTTCACACGTTGGATGAGTGGTAAGTACCGAGGTGTGAGGAACAGGGAGAGATGGTCTGATTGTCCGATGTTGGGGAGGGGTGTCACATTGTAAGCTCCAGCCAGATTGGAGTAGACATGGTCCAGGGTCTTGTCTCCTCTGGTGTGGCAGGAGACATATCCCTTCAAAATAAGATACAGATGCGCCACAAAAACGAACATTTTACTCAGGATAACGACTAATGGAGCCCTGAGCTTGTTTCTCTGCAACCAGACGGTCCATCTGGGAGAGATGAGAGACGATGAGACCGGAAGTGTTGCTGATGCTCAGGGTTCTTGGTCTCTAGTGGAGAAGCAGCTTGAAGCTTCATTGCCTCATTAACATCCGGTCACCATATCATGCAGAGCTTGGACTGTGGGAATCACAGATAAATCCATCCTCCTGGCTCTTCTCTGGGCCTTTTCCCTTCACAAAGAAACTTTACAAACAATCTGATCCGTTTCTGACTCATTTTGCTGCTTGTGGCTCCATGTTGGCGGCAAGACGGAACCGAGAGAGTCCGGTTAAAGGATTTTCAAAATAAGAGACGTTTCAGACTCAGATAATACATAAAACGGAAATATTTAATTATTTCTTGCGCGGCCCGGTACCAATTGGTTCACGAACCGGTACCGGTCCGCGGCCCGGGGGTTGAGGACCACTAGTCTAGTCAAATCACGAGGCATCGGACTTCTCAGGGATTGCTCACATTATTTCTAGACCAAAACAGAAATGTATCTGCAGATGTTAAACTCAGCTGGTCCTGACCCGGTTCTGGTTCTGAACCAACCCTGACCCTGACCCGGTTCTGACCTTCCAGGATGCGGTGGTAGCTGAAGTGCAGGTACAGCAGGAAGCTCATGTGCAGCAGCGCCAGCGAACCACAGAGCAGCAGCCGCGGAGTCTGGCCCACCGTCCGGGAGAGCAACACCGCCACCTGCAGGACACACAGGGGATGAGGAGCAGAGGCTCATGGGAAATGGACTGAGGCAGGGGCTGATGGGAAACGCAGTCCTACCATGCGCAGCGTGGACAGTCCTCCCACCAGCAGCCACAGGCCGTAGAACAGGAAGTGGAAGTGGATGTTGTAGGTGACCAGGAGGACCACGCAGTGCCCGAACAGGCCGTAACCCTGGCGACAGGAAGTGATGTCAGGGGGTCATGGGGAGCTGTGGGGGTGGCGAGCGGCGGTACCCACCAGCAGGGAGAGCATCTGCAGCAAGGTGATCTGAGCGTTGACCAGGTAGGCCAAGAAGAAGACGAAGCAGGAAACGCCGAGCCAGTAGCCGAAGCACGTCCCGATGGCCGTCCCCATCAGGGTGCCCTCCACCTGGAGACGGAGGGAGGGACAGGTGAGGACAGGTGAGGACAGGCAGGCAGAGGGCGGGCTGGGCGCGTCCTTACGATGACGGTCCCAGAAGTCTTCATGCCGTGCAGCAAGATGGCCACCAGGGTGAAGACCAGCATCAGCGGGCCGTACAGCTCCCCCGCCACCTTCTGCAGAGGAAGCACAGCAGCTCACCTGGAGCTCACCTGGAGAGGGGGGGCTTACTGCAAGAGGGGCGGGGTTTACCTGGGGGAAGGTGATCATGCGGACAGGTATCATGGACTCCAGCAGCCTGGCGTGGGGAAAGGCTAGCTTAGTGTGGGAACAGGAAGTAGCTGACAGGACACAGGAAGTGGAGTTCTCACCTGCTGCGCACCTGGGCAGGCTCCACGTCGAAGTACGGCCTGAGGATGTCGATGTTGGCGTAGAGGTTGAAGGCTCTGGACGCCTGCCGCTTCCCCGCCTGCCACACCTGAAGGAAACAGAGGGAGGGGGCGGGGCTTACAGCATCCTGCCGTCGCCATAGCAACATTCCGGCTCCCATCGGTTGGCAAGCACTCACCTCGTCCGCCACCTGCCGACCCAGCTGACCTTTTAGTCCCTTCACACCAAGGAAGTCGTCGGCACCGTCGGCATCGGCGGCCGCCGCCTCCTCAGCCACTTCCTGTTCCTCCCTCATCCTCTGGTGCAGCTCGCCCACGTCCTCGAAACTGGAGCCCGATGTGTCGTCCATGTTCTCCATGTCGATGACCGCCGCGCCGCCGCCCTGAGGACGCATCACAGCCGGTTCTGATACCGGACCGATTCTGGTCCGTTTGAGTTCCAGGACATCCAGCTGTTCCTGGTACCGGGTCAATATTATCAGCTGTGTAACTAGAACCAGCCCTGGTTCTGACCCAGCAACTGTTCAGTGTTTCACCGGTGGACTGAACATGGCGGCGCTGATGACGCTTAACGTAGGAACCCGGAAATAAATGTCCGTCCATCTCAGTCAGAGCAGGTGGAGGCAGAGCGCATGGTGGCGCTAGAGAGCTGGAGGGTGTACTGTGAACCCCGTCACTAACACAAACACAAAGCTGACGCTAACACGAAGCTAAAGCTAACATAAAGCACGAAACTGATGCTAACATGAAGCTAAAGCTAACATAAAGCATAAAGCTGATGCTAACACAAAGCTAAAGCTAACATAAAGCACGATACTGACGCTAACACAAAGCTAAAGCTAACATAAAGCACGAAACTGACGCTAACATGAAGCTAAAGCTAACATAAAGCATAAAGCTGATGCTAACACAAACCTAAAGCTAACATAAAGCACGAAGCTGAGGCTAACACACAGCCGGGTCTTTCAGAACAAGCAGAGGTCCAGATGTTGGGTCCAGAAACACTTTGTTGGTTTCAGACTAGGTTCAGTCCGGTTGAACAAACCCGATCAGAACAGTCAAGGTTCTCTGGTTCTAGTCTTAGTAGAACCGGGTTTATTTCTGGCATCAGGCTTAAACTGACCAGAACCGAGGAGAGGTCGGGTCCATTTCTGTGAAATTCAGGAAAAGAAGCCGAGTTGTTTAAATAAATAAAGAATAACTCCAGAACCTTCGGATTGGACCGACCCCGGTGTTATGGATTTACCGGTGGCGGCAGCTGGGAGACACAGAGGTTTCTGTGGGCGTGGCTTTTTAGGACCCCTTTACCAAACCAGGAAGTAAACAATGCAAAAAGCTTTAAGAACTACAAATTTTTGCAAAAATACTATCCGATTCCTTAAGACACCCATTAAGATCTCGGGAATAACTAATTAGAAAGACTTTTATTGGTCTAACATGGTATGTTGCCTTTATTATTTATATGTAAAGTCTCCAAAACATGTAAATTACGCAGAACTTGTCCTAATTTCTGTGTTGCTTCAGTACGGTGGCCGACAGGTGCAAATGCGCAGCAAAAGAGAAAACATGCAAACAAAAAAAAAACACGCGCACAAATTAAATGCGGCAAGCAAAAAGCGAATGAAATGCAGCAAATAAAAAGAGAGACGCAAACACCCCCGAATGAAATGCAGCAAACAAAAAGTGTTGAAAACGGAAGTGCTCCAGACCACTAGGGGGAGTCAAAGAAAATAGTATTCATTTCTATGGGACCAGATGCAAGATTCTTCTTCTTCTTCTTCTTGGTATTTATTGGCGGTTGGCAACAAACTTACAGTAGCATTACCGCCACTTACCAGTATGGAGTGTGGTTCGAGATGGTCTATAAACTTTCACTTTCTACCTTTTCCCTCCATTAACTCCTGATTAAACATACCCCCACACATACACACCTGCTTATATTATCCAACTTGCTTATAACTTTATATACCCCTCTTTGATATTCTTTACACATTCACACCCAACTTGCTCTACTCATATCCTATGAAATAGCTTTGTTTTTTTTAAGATACCGAATAATTATTTGAATATGTCTACTCCCGAAATCTCTCCTCAAAAATTCTATTAAATTAAACCTTTCTTTAATACCTACACACTCTCTCAGCATGCATCTTCTCTCTTCTTCATACTTACAACACTCTAAAATAACATGCTCTATTGTTTCAGACTTCTCACAATAATCACACTTTCCAGATGCAAGATTCAGAGAGATACCTTTACTTTCTTTCAAATTTCTTTCTCTGAATCTTACATCTGGTCCCATAGAAATGAATACTATTTTCTTTGACTCCCCCTAGTGGTCTGGAGCACTTCCGTTTTCAACACTTTTTGTTTGCTGCATTTTATTCGCTTTTTGCTTGCCGCATTTAATTTGTGCGCGTGTTTTTTTTTTTGTTTGCATGTTTCTCTTTTGCTGCGCATTTGCACCTGTCGGCCACCGTACTTCAGAGGTTGAAACTCGTCAAAGGAAAATCTCAAGCAGATCTGAAAGCAAAGATTAATCCCTGAAAGCCACATAAATGCTGAAGAGTCATGGGATTAAAATAAAATGTTTAAAAAGATCGACTGGCTGTTGTTTTTCACATCTCCCTCATATTGTATGATATTTCAATTAGATATCCACAAAATAGCAAAATCTTTTTAAACACTGTTTTTGTAACATGTTATAGTTTATTTATAGAAGACATCGCAGATCCATGTGAAAGTGTCATTTCTTCTTTGTTGTTGATATTTTTTCTCGTAATTTAATTAAACATCTTTATTCTTTTCATCAAGTGACTCTAAAACTCAACCATAAGAGACAAAAAGCTATTGTCTTTTATACTTTTACATCAGAAACGGTTCAAATCTTCCCTCAAACTGAGATTCTGAAAGTGTCACCAGTTAATCCAGGTTTGCTTCTTACAGCGCAGAGTGTCTGATAGATCAGGATCAATAACAGGTGATTATTATTATTACAGTCGTCATAGTTTAGTGGTTAAAACGGCTCTCAGAGCTCAGCGACCGCTGGTATGAGTTTAGTTAGCACTATCATCTGATTCACGTTTTGGACCCGTTTATTTGATTGTCTAAATAAATAATATTTACTTGCTGTCATCGTTTTGGAGGTAAAATCGTTAAACAGGTTTGCCAGACAAACTTTTAACTGTAAGAATATTGTCAGATTACCAAGTTGCACAGCTTTGCTTCTGCAGCCCAAAGAAGTCTTAAAGTGCAAACAAAATAACGTGGCTTCCATTAAATGAGCAAGGAATTAGTTTGCATAATATCATAACTGTTTACATATATTGACATGTTTGCAGAGCATGTCAGTCAATATAAGACTGAGAAAATGTAAAATAATCGTCAATGCTGGGCGATAGTACAAATTCTGACTGCTTAGCTCAGTCTCCTCCTGCAGTCTGGTATATTTTGATGATATTTCAATATATTCTTCAATATTCCTTCACTAAATTCAAAGGCATAAGAACTTCTGCTCTTGACACCACTTTGTTAAAAATGTAAATTCTGTTGCGACACCTCCAGGCGCTGCAACCATCTTCTGATGTCTATTTATTTCTCATTTTGTACTATTTATTTCTTTATCTTTGTATATTATGTATATACACATAACCTGCATCTTAACTCGAGTCGAGCAAATCTCAATCTCGCTGTAATCTGTTGATGACAATGACAAATAAATCTTATCTTATCTTATATACAAGGCATTATTATGTTGTGACGAGATCATAGAGAAAGAGACATTTTCTAATCCGTTTGTTGCGTTTTGATCAGGAAACGACACAGCCACCTAATTTGTGGTTTTACAAACATCTGCGTTGAGGACCCCGTTAGTTAATCCAAATCTTAATGCGGCTCGTTTTATTTTTAAGTTTATTTCACCTCGTCACCAGCCTGCAAACTGTTTCCCAGTAGAGAACACAGACAAATACTGTAGATATGGAATTATTATAATTTTGTTTTGTCCATTTTTACATCACCACCAGCTACAACATTGGCTGTTAACCTGATATCATTTAGATGAGATTTTATTACAGTATAACTTATTACTTGATTTTCCTCTGTATTTGGACACGTAAACACCACAAGCAACACCATCAGGTATGTGATTTAAACTTTATTAAATATGATGAAACCAACCTCATTGTTTAGCAACACTTCCTGTGTGTAATGTTGCTAAAACATGAATTAAGTTCAGAAACAGTGAGGCTGCATTGCAGGATCTGAGCCAGAAACACTCACTAGGCTAGAAGTGTTAATAAATCACATTACAGGAACTTCAGAGTCAATTCCAATGTTTTTATGATCAGTGCTGGTTACAAAATGCAGAAACTATAAATTTAGAATTACATTGACGCTGTTCATGAGATAAAATTAATTTATTCTGGTGAAGCTGATTGTGAATGGGATTGTCCTGTTACTCATTGACCTGGTTTTGCTCCAATTCGGTGTTTTCGAGGCGAACTGAACGCTGCTCTGTAGAAACTTGTTTTGAAACATAATTTTCACATGTAACATTAAACATATTTGCGTCAAATGGGGTTTATAGTAAAGTTTTGCAAACGGTTTTGTCACACAAGTAGCATTTTTCAGCAGGCATCGACACAGCCACCTACAATTTAGAAACATCTGCGGTGCGCAAAGGTTTCAACCAGTTAATTTAGCCACCAGTTAATCCATAACACCGGGTCAGTGTTCGAACCTGTGATCAGAACCAGAAACCGATGGCAATACCCGATCAGAAGCTCCTGATCCGGTCAGACCCGTTCCTCCAGTTAGTAGGTTAGCAGATCACCGGGTCTCTTGGTTCAGTCAGCGGAAGCTAACGTTAGCTCAGACAGTTTGGTTATCTGCTGGGCGGACTGCTAGCTACAGTTAGTTAGTCTCCCGGTTAGCTAGCTGCTAGTTGCCCCAGGTTAGCTCCGGCGGCACCTGTTTGACCCACCTGGATGAGCTGGTCGTCGAACCCTCCCCATGGCTCCGTGCTCCGGCTCCCGGTCCCGGCAGACATCCTCACGCGGCCGCAGCAGCTCCGGGTCCCGGGGTTCGGACAGTTCCTAGTTCTGGTGTCTGTGGACGTGTGGCGGACTCTAAGCTGGCCCGGTACCGATCACATCCACAGATGTTTGTGTTTGTGACGTTACAGAGCCTTCGTGGACAGTGGAGATATCGCGAGGTTTCCATTTATGATGGGAATTCCGGCGCCGTTCTGAGATCCGAGTCAAGCGGTTGAGTTCACCACAGAGACAGTCAGAACCCGTCCCGACCCGTAGGCGGAGGGAGGCTACCCTCTCTTTCACCGGGGTAAACTCCAACGTACAGGCGCCCAGATGGGGGGCAACAAGTATGCCCACTCCTGCCCGACGCCTCTCACCGTGGGCAACTCCAGAGTGGCAGTATGTCCAGCCCCTCCTAAGGAGGCTGGTTCCAGAACCAGAGCCATGTGTCGAGGTGAGACCGACTGTCAACCTCACACACTAGCTGCGGCTCCTTCCCCACCAGTGAGGTGACATTCCACGTCCCACGAGCTTCTGCAGCCGAGGGTCAGACCGCCAGGGCCGCCACCCATCACACCCTGCACCCGACCACCTTCGGCCCCTCTCACAGGTGGTGGGCCCATGAGAGGGGGGATAACGATTTATAATTTGTATGCAAATACTATTCATAAAGGAAAAACTTTAAAAAAAAAAAAAAAAACACTATAGGGTTTGAATGATTGACCTGGCAGAATGTTGTAGTCGCGGTTTGAGCGTTTTTTTAAGTCATGTACCAAACTGTGTTTTTGCAGGACATACAGCTTTATTCTTTGAGACAGACTTTTTGTCAAATATGAATTAACTCTGCAGCTTTACTCAAATAGATTTAGGATGCTATGGAAACTCACCTGGGTAAATTGGAGACAGTTCCTCCTGTAAACTCCTTATTTCACCTTTGATGTATGACATCAAATAGCTTAAATCCAAGTCATTGATCAGGGCAGCAGCAGAAAGTTAGTGAAAACTCACCAACCCAGGTCACGACTGCATAACCACCACTGCAACAGATGATGGAAGACAGAAAGGCAGAGGGAAAAGAAAATAAGATGGGTCTTTAAGATGGGGTTTGCTGAGGGAAGTCACTGAAATATACATCACACAATGCTGTTCTTTTGAGAGCTCACTGCAGTCTCTAGAGGTGCAGGGGTGGAGAAAAGGGAAAACACGCTCCTTAGTCACAGGGAGATCAAACTCAAATACTGTGCAGGGGAAAATGGTGAAGATACAACAGAGGAAACTGCGTTAATGTAGCTCTGTGCTCTTCACTCAGACTCAGCCTTAGTCAAATTAATCAGGGATGTGGAAGTCTCTTGACGGTTGCAGTAGAAAAAGTGAATAAGATCAAATTGCTGCATATTACAGGATGAAGGACAGACCATATGATTCTCCGCTGTGGGAAATCAGGTATTACTATGATATCTGAGAGTCTGATTGTGTCCATGAGACTTCTTATTGCTTACTGGAAGTTCGTTACATCATGTTGCAAGGAATTTTGTATTTTTAAAAGTGCATTGTATCCACTGCAATCTTTATAAAAAAAATTTTCAGCAAAACAAAACTGTGAATTAATCCCTTTGAATTATCCATGAGTTTTTATTTTCGTCTAATATTTGACATGATGTTTGAATGTTTTACAGGGACAGTAATTTATTTTCCAGCTACATAGTATCTTATAAGGCAATCAAGTAAGTAATCATGTCACCTTCAATTTTGACTTTGCAATTCAACGCCTTCAAATTGGGTCTTTGTCTCTTTAAGAAGCTCTTGCTCTGTTCAGCACTCGGCCTTCAGCGAGCCATCACATCAAATTTTCTCTATTAAGCGTTAAGAAACGGTTGTCGGAGCACTGGACTGCGTTTCAAGGATTTCTCAAACATGCATGAAAGAATCAAAACACTCCAGTTATGTTTCTTGATGAGGGAATAACATTATAACATGATGTAAAATTCAGAAAGTCATTTTTAAAAATATAATACTGGGGATCACGTGATGCACGCTGCGGATTAGTCGTGAGTTTTTCGTCTCCTCTCTGGGTCGAAGTAAATATATAATTTAAGACAACAACCCACCGCGTGGACTGAAACAATAGTTGTGGTAAGATTCCACATGTCTCTAGATAATTTTTTTGTACCCGCTGCATCGAGCAAAAAGAAGAAAGGAGGTCGGAAAGGTGGGGCTAATGCTAGCATACCGCAGCTAGCCAAAACGACCAAGACGATGTGGCTGAAGACGTGGAGCAGGGAAGCATTGTGAGTGACGTGGAAGAAGCTAACACGCTAAAAGAAGACACCATAGTAGAGCGAGTCACCAAGAATATCGAAGAAATACTGGACAGAAAAGTAGCTGCAATTCTTAAACCAGTTTCTGAACTCGCAGAAAAATTCAACAGCATGACGCGGCGAATGGCTGCTGCTGAACAGCGCATGTCTGACCTGGAAGACGTAACAACAAGAAGCGCACCTAGAATGGACGGCATGGAGAAAACTATTGAAAGAGCACTGGAAAGGCTGGACAGCCTCGAAAACCAAGGCAGGCGCCAGAACATTAAGATTATGGGACTAAAAGAAGGCAGAGAACCGGCGGCTTTTTTCGAGGAGTGGATCCCTAAAGTCCTGGGACTGCAGCAGACACGGATAAAAATAGAAAGAGCCCACCGCGCAGGAAAGTGACCGAGACCATCCACGGGCAGTCCTGGTGAGACTCCACAACTACATCCATAAACAAAAGATTCTCAACGCTGCAAGGAATAAAGGAATAATTCAAGTAGAAGATCGCAGAGTCTCCTT
This sequence comes from Xiphophorus maculatus, assembly GCF_002775205.1. NCBI lineage: Eukaryota > Metazoa > Chordata > Actinopteri > Cyprinodontiformes > Poeciliidae > Xiphophorus > Xiphophorus maculatus. Next base: position 3,419,508 of record NC_036464.1, on the reverse strand, counting down.
TTACCAGGATTTTTCTGCGGAAATTGTCAGAAAGAGACAGGAGTCCTCAGGCGCTCGGCGAGAGGCCGGTGTCAGGTTCCCTGCGGTTATCAAGGTCTTCAACCAGAACGGGACGACCACATCCCTATCTGACATGAAAGAAATTAACGAATTCATCAAGACACTTCATAAATGACTTCACATGGACCTTTCCACACGTTCCAGTGGGCATAAAAGACTGAGTAATGATGAGAGGTAAACACTGAACACTCGTAAGATGGTACCTTAATAACATTATTCGTAAGTTTAAATCAGATCTGCTTATACTGTTTTACAAATAAGAACGGTGTGTTGAGATGAAACATCTTCATTATATTTCACATTGGTATTTCCACGGGGGCTTAATATTCAGACCCAGAGGGCAGGATGCTTCACTCTTTTTTGTCTTCTGATCTTGGTTCTTCATAGGATCCCCACACCTGCTGTACCTTAGAGTTAGGGTATGACAAGTTCGTTATTGTTATTTTTTTATGTAGTTTGTTATGGTTACTATTTCTTTAGAATCTGGTCCAAGCTTTGTGTAATGTTCGAGTTTTTGCTTGGAACTTTTTTGTTGGTTTGTCAGCACAGAACACAATTTGAGGCAGGCATGTTGCAGTGTAACTTTGTATTTTATTTTATTGATGTCTTTTTAAAAGACAGCATTAAGTAACACTAATATAGATGAGCATTAAGGTTTGCACATGGAATGTAAAAGGTTCTAATAATGCAATAAAAAGGAAGGCTATCCTAAATAGTTTAAAAAAGGACAGGAACCAAGTAGCGTTTCTACAAGAAACTCATCTCACGGATGAGGAACATAAAAAATATTTAAGAGAATGGGTAGGACAAGTCTATTTCTCATCATACTCAACAAATAAAAGGGGGGTCATAATCTTAATACATAAAAATCTCCCTTTCACAGTTTCAGACACATTTAAAGACTCAGAAGGAAGAATCATCTTGATTAAGGGTATTTTATATGGAGAGAGGTTTTTGCTTGGCAGTGTATATGGCCCAAATATAAATGATGAGGATTTCTTTGCTGTCCTCCTCAGTCAAATTGCTGAGATGGATTGCCCAAACATACTTATCGGCGGTGACTTTAATTGCTCCTTATGCCCTCATATGGACAGGTGCCCCCCCCAAAACACCCAATCTAAAATCTCTAGGGCTGTAAAAAATATCCTAGAGGAACTGGATTTAATGGACACATGGAGGCATTTTAACCTCTCAATAAAAAGTTTTACTTTTCACTCGTTGCCACATTCAACGTTGACACGCATCGATTATTTGTGTATGTCGAATCATTTGGTCCACTTTGTGGAAGAAACAGAGATGGGAACTATTTCCCTCTCTGACCATGCTCCTGTTAGGCTGGCCATGCAGCCGCCCAGACCACTGGATCGCACAGCTTCCTGGAGGTTGAATAGATTGCTGCTGCTAAATGAAGACTTTACTAAATTGCTAGAAGAGCAGACAGACTTCTTTTTACAACTCAATGACAATAATAATACTGACCCCAGATTAGTATGGGATGCTTATAAGGCATATATGCGGGGTATAATAATATCATATTCCAGTCGTAAGAGGAAAGAACAATTAGCAGAACAAAATAAAATTGAAAACAAAATTAAAAAATTGGAAGAGGGATATATTTTATCCAAATCAGATAAAATTCTAGGGGAACTAAAAACAGCCTCACTATCTGATATAACAACAAAGAAAGCTGAAAAGGATATATTATTTGCACAGCAAAAGTTCTTCGAACACGGTAACAAACCAAATAAATATTTGACAAGACTAGTAAACAATTCCCCTGGCACAAACTTTATATCCTCAATTCAGGACGAAAACGGTCGTCGTTATATGGATAATAGACGCATAAATGAATGCTTCAAACAGTTTTATGAAAAATTGTTTTGTTCCGAAGTAAAAAAGGTGCACTAGAACATGAACTGCTGGATAAATTAAATGTACCACAATTGGCACCAGAACAGGCAAACATATTAGCAGGACCTATAACAACTCTAGAAATTGAAAAGGCCATTTCTTCACTACAGTCTGGTAAATGTCCAGGTGCTGATGGATATCCTGTTGAATTTTTTAAAACCTTAAAAGGCAAAATTAGCTCATTATTACAACGAGTCTTTAATACATCACTTGAAAAATCGAAATTACCTGATACCATGTATATGGCAAATATTATTGTAATCCCAAAAAAAGATAAAGACCCAGAATAATGTTCGTCATATCGACCAATTAGCCTGCTTGGTGTAGACATGAAGATTTTATCCAAAATTTTGGCCACTAGACTGGAAAATGTAGTTTCCAGCATAGTCAATATAGACCAAGCTGGCTTTATAAAGGAGCGCCTGTCATCAAATAATACTAGACGACTTATCAGTATCATTCCACACCTTAACCAGACACATATACCAGGCATCATTGTTTCAATGGATGCTGAAAAGGCCTTCGACCGTGTCGAACTGGAGTATATGTTTGAAGTGTTGAGAAGATTTGGACTGGGAGAAAACTTTATAAATTGGGTAAAAATTCTTTATAAAAACCCACAGCATCGGTGTTGACAAATGGCCTCTTATCTGCACCTTTTGGACTGAGTAGGGGGACGGCGCAGGGAAGCCCTCTCTCCCCGCTACTTTTCTCCTTGGCTATAGAGCCACTTGCAATTGCAATTAGACAAAGCAATGATATTAAAGGTATATTAATAGGAAAAAAAGTGTATAAAATATTATTATACGCTGATGATATACTGTTAACTTTGACAGACCCTGTGAAATCTATCCCGGCTCTGATTGACTGTGTCAACAAATTTGGTAAGATATCTGGGTACAAGGTAAATTACGGAAAATCAGAAATAATGCCTTTAAACACTATTGACCAGGGAGAACCAACTTTCATCAAGCCATTTCGATGGGCTCCTACAGGATTAAAATATCTAGGAATACACATTACACCTAGAACTAACCAACTGTACTCTGAAAACATCAATTCTATCATTATTCATATTAAAGATAAGTTGCTGAGATGGAAGAAGCTCCCATATCTTTTTTGGGGAGAGTTAACCTCATTAAGATGATAATTCTCCCTAAGTTAATTTATCCAGTGTCTATGCTGTTTTTGTTTATTGACTCTAAAGATTTAGCTGGAATCAATAAAGCAATATCAGAATTTATTTGGGCAGGCAGGAAACCTAAAATTAAAATGGAGGTTTTACAACTTCCCAGAACCTTGGGTGGATGGGGTCTGCCCAAGGTTGAGAACTATGTACTGGCTATACAAGCAAGAATTATTTCACTGTGGGCTACCCAAAAACAAGCTGATCCATGGCTTGAGATTGAGGAAAGTGTTTGTAAACCTTGTCGCCCTATAAATATGTTAAATAAACAAAACAGAGAACTGCCACTTATGGTCAAAGATAATTTTTTAATTACTAATACTATTAAGGCATGGGGCATTTTGAGGAAAATGTTTGGTCAGAACAAATATTTTTCATCTCTGACAACACTGGTAGATAATCCGGATCTGACAGTAGAGGGCGCTGGACCTGATCTCAGGTCTTGGCAAGAGGCTGGCATTACTAGAATACACGATCTATGGAACAATGGGAAATTCAAGACATTTGAGGACTTAAGAACACAATATAACATTGTCTCCAGGGACTTTTATAAATATCTTCAAATAAGGCATTACGTTAAGGCAAAAATGGACTCGCTTGAGTTCCAAGGGGATTATTATTTACTTGAAAACAGTATTCTCGATTGTCATAAACGTGGGAGATTTGTGTCAAGATTCTATGCTAAATTACAAGCCCTAAAGAAAGATAATATGGAGAATTTGAGATCAACCTGGAACATAACTCTGAAAAGTACAATTGATTCAGAAGCATGGGAAGACATTTTGACTCTGCCTTCTAGAATCTCAGTATGTAACCGTTACAAAGAAATGCAATATAATATTTTACATAACGTATATATATCTCCATATATATATAGCAAGTACACACCAGGAAGTTCTCCAAATTGTCCCAAATGTAAAATAATTACAGGGACTAGAATTCACTGTTTATGGGAGAGTAAAACTATAGAGTCATTCTGGCGAGCAGTATGTCGAGAAATTAGTTCCACTATAGGACAAACATTTCTCCCCAGTCCGGTCCTGTGTCTCCTTGGGTTCATACCCAGTCATCTGGATACTCACAAAGAAATTGTGCAATTTCTATTGATGTTGGCCAGAAAATCAATAACGCTTAAATGGGTTGGTTGTGATGCCCCTTCGATCCAACTATGGAAAAATTTACTTTCTGAAGTTATTGTATTAGAAAGATTGAGATATTGTATGAATGGGAAATTTAATGCTTTTAAAAAAAGATGGGAACGTATTCTTGAATACTTCAAAATTCCAAAATTAAAAAACCAGTAATGTGAATCCGAATGACGTGTATGTATAAATTGGTTATGTTTCTCATATGATGCTGTAATTTATGTACATGCCTCCGATTTTGACTTTGCCTTGTTTTTTGTATCAGTGCTGTATAAGTTTTGCCTTGTTATTGTTCTTTCTTTTTCTGTTTTTGTATAAATGTTCAAAAATACCTAATAAACACAATTATAAAAAAATATATATATAATACTGCTCCTTTAAAAACATGATTTATCCACACAACCTTGATATGCACAACTGCATATATTTGCACACACATAATAAATGCAGAGTCATCCTGTCAAACCTGTGTGTGAGTGTCTCCCCGTCTCTCTGTTGGTGAAACACTGGATCTGCTCTATATTCTAAACTCCCTGCCGTGTTGCAGAGACTCCAGACTGAGCCATGACTCATCATGAGCTCTGACAGAGCTCACACACAAAAGAATACATGCACACGGAGCGAGACAGACATATTACGGAGAACAAGCGTCATAAATACACGGATGCTGGCTTGGGCTCATCCTCCATGTTACAGGGTTACTTCTGAGAGAACAAAACTGTAAACAACAAAGCAGGCCAACTGGGAGAGAGAAATTGTTTTAATAAGGTAGTGATGCTGGGCATCCTCTGACTGCAGATTCAAGGGTCAAAGCTGACTGTGCAACTAGCTTTGAAATTAGTACTGCTTGTTACTGTGGAGACCGCAGCGACTTTAAAAACCTTTATGTTCCCAAAGCTGGAAGCTTCTGGTTTTGCCGCCCGGCCAGCTCCCCAGAGGTTTGGATGCAGGTCTGCAGAGGAAATAAGGTTTGCAGTCAGACAAAGCCAGCAGATATCACATACAAAACAGTTCAGAGATACATACACTCAGCTTGTACTTCTAATTTGGTCATGTTTGCTCACAGGTCCAAAGAAATATTGTATCAGATAAGGAAAGTCAATAAGTCAACTTGTAAAACACATTTCGAGTCAATTAAATCTGTTTGACAAGATGAAAAATAACACAGTAAACAAATAAAAATTACATCACATCTTACCTGTGTTCCAGTTTTTATTAATTAAGGCCAACTCTAAACAAATGGGTTTTTAGTCTTGATTAAAGGAACTCAGTGTTTCAGCTGTTTTGCAGTTTTCTGGAAGTTTGTTCAAGATTCCGAAGATTAGAACCAGAGACCTGAGTGAACTGGAAGGTTGATACAGCAACAGCAGATCTTTAATGTATTGTGGCGCTAAGCCATTCAGTGATCTATAAACCAACCGCAGTATCTTAAAGTCTATTCTCTGAGCTACATGGAGCCAGTGGAGGGACTTTAGAACTGGGCTGATGTGCTCCATCTTCCTTCCTTTCATCTTTAGTGAAAATGCCAGCAGCAGCTGGAGGATTGATTTAATAAAGTAATAATAGGTCTAGAAAAACAAACTTGTGTGTGTCTGTGTGTGTGAGACAGAAAAAGACAGACAGAGAGAGAAAGATACGTTTAGTGAGTTCATTTTCTGTAGCAAGATGAAAAAAGCACATTTGATAAGATGTGTTAAACCAGAGCAGATTGAAGGTTGTGAACAATTGGGTGAACTAGCCCTGTAGCCATTTTTAAAAATGGAATATAGAAGAATAACAATAACAATCTCAAACAACACGTCAATAACAGACATTACAAAAACAAAATAATATCACAACTCCTGTTTTTGACTAAAACAATTAGATGCAAAGTTAAAACAAAGTATTAAAATAATGAATAAATAAAATAAAATAATAATAAAATATCTGATAAAATTAATCAGAGGGGACTACTAACTGAAAATCCTCCATTAACTCAAACTATTTAATTGCGTTTAAATTCTGCATCTTTCTCAGACATTTTTAAAAAAAAGATCATTTTTTAGAGCAGAGAATGAGAGGCAGCATTTTGCGTAGCGACATTTATGGATATAATATTTGGTTATAATCATTAGAACATTGACTAAAAATTAAAATATTTTTTCTTTGATAGATAAACCAAATTTAATGGTTTGTAAGGAAATAAAATCCACATTTATTGTTTTAGAAGACAGAAAGTTTCAAAGTTGATCCCATAAGTTTAATATTTCTTTACATTCGTAAAACAAATGTTTAGTTGTTTCCAATTGAGTTTTACAAAAACCACAATTCTCAACATTAAACTTAAATCTCTCTCTTAAGAACTCATTTGAAGGATAAACGTTATTTATTATTTTAAAATGTAATTCTTTATATTTAGGAGGAATTAGGAATTTCAAATAATTTGTCCTAATTTTGACTATCATAGATTTCTTAACATTTTGTAAGAGAACTGTGCTTTTTGTTCTTCTTGGGTGCATAATATTTATAGATACTGATTCAAAAACCTGTTATTGCATTTATTATCTCTAATGTCCACCCTTTAGCCATTTACTGAATCAGAAGCTGCATTTAGAAGCCATTAGCTTCATATTCACAATAAAGTGAAATAGTGCGACCCGTATTTGGAGGCCTTCAGTCCTCGACGCGGCCGTCGCGGGTTCGACTCCCGGACCCGACGACATTTGCCGCATGTCTTCCCCCCTCTCCTTCCCCGTTTCCTGTCAGCCTACTATCACATAAGGGACACTAGAGCCCACAAAAATACCCCCTGGAGGGGTAAAAAAAAAAAATGTTTAAATAAAAATAAAAAAACATTTTTCTGTCTCAACAGTTTCAAAAAGTCCTAATTTACAATAAAATATTTCCGTCTTCCTTCTGACATGTTTGAAATAACAGTTTGTTGTCTTTAGTTAAATAAATTAGAATCAAAACCAGAAAATTACATTTAAAAATACGTTATTGATCCCAAAGGGAAATGAAGGATCTGCTGTAGCAGTCTGTGTTACAGCGAATCTGAAGACTCTCTATGTTCTCAAGACATTCTGATGAAGACGGTGGTCAGAGCTGGTCAGGGCTTTTTGATTTAATAAAGAATCCATCTTATCGTCATCATCATCTCCACAGTCAGAATCAGATCAGAACCAGAACTGGACTGAGGCTCAGTGGACCAGAGTTCTGGTTTCAGATGAAAATCAAGGACTGGAGGAACAGAAAGTCCAGAGTGAAGCTTACAGAAAGTGATAGTTCTGGTTCTCCTTTTGTACCAGCAGGGGGCAGCTTCACTCCGTCTCCCACTAACGAGAGTTTCAGTCCAGTTATCGCGACATTTGGTTGCTGTCTTTCCGTGACGCAGTGACTTTGGGTCAGCAGCCGGGGTTCTGTAGAGGCGCTCACCGACCGTTTTTTGGGCTGCAGTGACACCGAACCGGTTCGGATCATTTATGACCTCCAAGTCCAGACTGCAGAGCAAAGCCACGCGGTGAGTGAATCTCCAGAGCGGCTATGTTTAGCCCCGGAGGGCAGCTACTAGCCGCGTCACGAAACCGTGGGAGTTTATGGTGTTTCATAAATGTTTTCTGACTGATTAGAGCTTTTCGGGCGGAACTTCAGCTCAGTGTTTATGTTAGTTTCGCGGTGGAGACGCGTGGCCCGGCCTGAACAAGATCTGCTTTGAAAATATGCAGTTTTTCTTTTAACAGGTTCACTAATCAGGTTTTTCCCCTCCGGTCTGTCGCATTTTAATCATATTTAATGTGAATAAAGTTTAATTGAATATTCGGCACTGATTGTAGTGTAGACAGTAGCCAAATGCTGGCAGATGAGCTTCTCCAGGCTCCTAAGAGCTGTTAACATCAACATGAACACAGTATATCATCAGAGTGGTTGTTCATGACAGGCTAGCAGGTTTTATCTTGGTGTGACAGAGGGCAGGAGACAACATGGCGGTCAGTAGAGGGAACCACTTAATGTTCCGGCCTCTCACTGACCTGCTTTCACCGCCTTCTTCCAGGGAACTCTCGGTCTGTCACGAGCCGTCAATCTCCGGCTGTTCTAGGGGCTTTGAGTCCTCCCCCCGCTGCTGTTCACTGCCTGAACACCGGCTGTTCCAGAGTTACAGCGCGTCCCCCAGCCTACAGCTCACCGGGTGATACTACCTCCCGCCGCCGCTCATTGGCTGCTCCTCGACCGCAGCGCAACCTGCTGGTTTGCTCACCTGTTTTCTGTGTGGCTGTTCCCAGCTGGTTCCGCCCTCCCTCTCACTGTTTGTGGAGCCTACGTGCTGCTGTACAGACAGTAATGGCGTTCCTTTGAGCTCTCGGTGTGTGAGAGCGTTTAGCGCAGGATATCGCGAGAACAGAAGCGTTCCGTGCGAAGCGGAGCTGTTTTTGTCTGAGAAGGAAAAATAGGTAAGAGTTTAATCCTGGTTGTTTCCAGAACATTTCTGCTCAGATTAAAGATCTGCGGTGAAAGCAGAGTGACCCGGTTCCGGTCGGAGGAAGAATTCAGGCCGAACCGGATGAATTTAGAACAGTTTGGCCGAACGGTTGTTTTCTTCCTTCCGTTTTCAATTTCGAGCTTCAGATTGTTACCATGAAGAACAGTTCAGAACCAGGATCAGTGCGAACATGTTAAGTTTGGTCACGTCTGCTAGTTTCTGGTGGATCTAGAGACCAGCTGGTACTGTTTCAAATGGTTCTGTGTGGTTCTGGAGGCTAATGAGGGCTGAAGGTGTTTTGGACCCAGAGGAGCAAGATGACACCGTCAGGTGATGGGCCATCTTGTTGTTTTTATGTTTACCTGAATATTCAGGCTGCTGCTGACCTTTGACCCGCTGCTGACGGGCTGATCTTCCCCAAAGTAAAGGAAGTTCCTGTTCTGTTCTGAAGCTGCCTGGTGTCCTCAGGTGTGTGTGTGTGTGTGTGTGTGTGTGTGTGTGTTCTCTCTCTCTGGTATCTGGACGTTTCCTCCAGAACCAGGAGTTCTGCCGGTTCAGCTTTTCTTCCTGCTGACACGTCTGTGATTCTTGGTTCCAGGTTGAAGTTCCTCAGAGAGGTCAGAGGTCAGGTGAGGTGGCAGCTGCAGCAGCATTGGTTATTGATCAGTGATCGGTTCTGAACCCGTTTTTTCTGATTCTATCGGTCAGCAGAACTTCTGTGACCTCCTTCAGTGTCCTGCCTCTGATTGGCTGAAACCAGACCACCTACTCCATTTAAACCCTGGTCTCCATAGCAAAAGAGCAGCCCTGGGGTCAGAGGTCAGCCAGCTGCAGAGTGTTTATCAGAAACAGCCTCCAGCTGATCCAGGCTGGCTGCTGATAGGCCCCGCCCACTCTGGTACCACAGGGTCCAGTCCAGACGTGGTTCTGGTGGTTCAGTGGGATGACTGATGTAATCCCCTTTGGGTTGTGGTTCTGACCCGTTGTGACCCGCAGCATAATGGAGCCATGCTCACAAACAGCTGAGTCAGAGGGGGGGCTTTGTTCCAGAACCGGGCCACAGCGCTGACCCGCTTCCTCCCACAACCACAGCATGACCCAAACCCGGCCAGGTGGGAGAGCAGATCAGAACCGGGCCAGGGTGGAAGACAGCATCTCAGAGAGAGGTTAGATTCAGGTCTTGGTGCTTTCAGGTCCAGTTCTGGTTCTGTTCTGGTCCGGATCGGTCCTTTTGGACGGCCCCAGATGTCTTTATCAACATTACACAATTTAATAACAATAAAACACAGAAACAGAAATGTTATAAAACTTAAACATGAACCTGAAACATCATGGCTGACTGGTAACCATGACGACAGGCTGACCTTCCAATCGGGAACCAGTTCCAGGTAACGACAGTGACTACTGTGATAAATACACCTTTTCTAGGGGCTGCACCAACTAGTCCACTAGTCGATTCTTTACTCTGCAATGACGTTTTACTGGTCCAGTCAACGAGTCGCAATCAGTGACGAAACTGAGTTTTCCAAGAAAATGAAAGAAAGTGAACTAATGAGTTTGTCAGAAAGCTCCAACTGTATAAAAATGTAAATAATTTACCAAAGAGAAACTGAAAATTTCCACCAAAAGCTACCGGAATAGAGGTATTGCGCGGCGGCGCAGTGGTTAGCGCGGCGGCGCCCCGCATATAGAGACTGTAGACCAGGTATCTGGAGTCTGACTCCTGTCCTCGGTTCGCTGGGTCCAGGCTTCTCTCCTCTCTGTCCCCTTCCTGTGGAATTGCTGTCAAATAAACTAGTGTCGAAAAAATGTAATAAAAGACTACAGGAGTAATGTGGGACAAGGCGTCATGATGCCGGGCTTTTTTATCCTTCCAGCTGATCAGCGTCTCTCTGCTATTGAAGCTTCTAACCTGGCAGCTTTACGCTCTTATAAAAATACTGCCCAACATCTGGACACCAAGTCCAAGCTTCACTCTGAGGGCCTGATGGAGGCGATCTCTGCCGCCGCCTGCATGTCGGTTCCGAGATGCGCTGCTGATCAGCGGAGCGTCCTGCTGGATTCAACTGTAACCAAACGGGATCCGGTCATCATTAGTTGGGTTGTGATGTTCTGCTGTGGTCAGTGAGATAATTTAACTTCTAAATGTGCAGCTATCCAGAGATCATCAGCATCAGCCGGTGTTTGAAAGAAAAAGTCAGACCCGACATTGTGCAACTTGTCGGACTTTTCTCCGCCGCTCAGGAAGAATGATCTGTTTCTGGTTCTTCTAATTCTGCGTAATAGACTCAGTGAAAGCAGGTTTTTATCAGTATTTGCCATGAATTAACTGATAAAGCCTCCAAGTTCCTGTGAAGCGTTTTGCCCTTACGTCACTATTACGTCACCTCAACTTTGACTCGACTTTTATCATATTCTAGTCAACCTTAAAAAATACGAAGTTGCTCAACCCCTACCTTTTACCGTAATAAAGGTAGATTTACCCAACATGTTGCACATAAAGAGATTTTCTGTAGACCCGACAGGAACCTGCAGCTCACTGAGCCGCCTGACCTGATCCAGTGTTTCCATGTGAAATAAAGTTCACCATGTTTAATACTAATATAACAAAGCCAGTCATATTTACCAGAGCCGCATCATGACTGTCCTCTGCTGCTGTTCAGGATGTCTCCAGCGGGGGCAGCAGTGAGCAGCATGAAGCTGTGCCAGGAGGCCCAGGACCAGCTGGAGGACGCCATCGGGTCGGTTCTGAAGGCCGAGCAGCAGCTGAGGGACAACACCAGAGAGGTCAGTGTCCACCTGACCTGGTTCTGAGCCCAGCAGAACCTCTCAGAACCTGACTCATTGCTGCAGGGTCCTGATAAAGGTTCTAATCATGACTTTGATCTCAATATCATGAGAAAACTTTCAGCCCCCCACCCAGCTCTGGTCCAATCAGCTGCCAGAACCGGTTCTGAGAACCGGCAAGAATCAATCAATCAATCAAATTTTATTTGTATAGCACATTTCAGCAGCAAGGCATTTCAAAGTGCTTTACATCACATCAATACGGTGGCCGACAGGTGCAAATGCGCAGCAAAAGAGAAACATGCAAACAAAAAAAAAACACGCGCACAAATTAAATGCGGCAAGCAAAAAGCAAATTAAATGCAGCAAACAAAAAGTGTTGAAAACGGAAGTGCTCCAGACCACTAGGGGGAGTCAAAGAATGCTTGCCGCATTTAATTTGTGCGCGTGTTTTTTTTTTTGTTTGCATGTTTTCTCTTTTGCTGCGCATTTGCACCTGTCGGCCACCGTACATCAAACACAGAAACACAAAGCAATATAGAATCAATAATCAAAACACCACATTAAGTCAGGTTCCATCAATAAATTTGTAATTGATTACGTTTCAAATACAATCCTAAACAGGTGGGTTTTTAGTGGAGTTTGCATCCATAAAAGGTTTACCTGTTACACTCCTACTGTGTTATATGGAACAAAATACCTGTTGCTATTTTTATTCCCACTGTGTGACGTTTTAAACAGTCACACAGTTTAAAACGATGTAAACAGCATTTTAATGGGCTTCTGGCACCAGACTCCCCACCTCTTTCACTGAATCTGGCCCTGGGACGCCGCCGGCCCTCACGGATTTTTGTGCGATTCTATGGTTCCTGTTAGTGTCTAGAATTTACAGGGTTTGTGTTACGCTCAGTGACCCTCAGTCACTCGCTGTTTTTCTTCCGGCACTAGAACCACCCGGCTGGCTGGTGGCTGGAGAAGGGAACACAATTGGTTCTGGACCGGGTCAGCTCCTGCTTCTGGTTCTGTTCTCCAGCCACACTCACTCTTCTTCATCTTCCTCAGCGCTGACTCAGTATGGTCGGGTTTGTGGTCCAACCAGAACCAGAACCTCCATGATCCTCTGGCTGAGTCAACTGCTAAAAGTGGAGAGAGGGCGGGGTCAGGGCGGGGTCAGCCTGACTATAACCGTCTCCTCACAGAAGCTCAGCTCCAGCTGTTGGACCCGTCTGACCCGTCAGAGGTTCTGCTGGCTGGTTCTGGGTTCTGATCGGAGGAGCCAGGTTCTGTTCTGTGGACCGACCCGGTTCTTTATGCTCTCAGTTCTCTCCTGGCGCTCTGCTACTGTTTCCACGGTAACGGTTTTGCTAGCACCTGGCAGAGCAGTCGCCCCGGTTACAGTGAGGTCAGCCAATCGATAGCTGGAGCTTCACCTGCGTCTGCTTCACCTGCTCTCCACCCAGGTGCGGTCGGAGCTGCAGAGCTGCATGAGCCGCCAGCAGGAGGCGCTGCGCTGCAGGGAGGTCTGGCTGCTGGGACAGATAGAGCTGCTGGAGAGCCTCAAGACAGAGACGCTGCAACACCAGCTGCACCAGCTGCACCGGGTAACACACACACACACACACACACACACACACACACACTGGACCTGGTTCTTACCCTGTGGCTCTGGTCCTGCAGCTCAGAGGTCAGTTTGAGGTCATCGCCCATCAGCTGCAGAACTCCAACAACAACAACGACCTGAGCAACCAGCTGACCAGCTGCATGGAGAAGTAGGAACACAAACACACACACACACACACACACACACACAGCCGCCTGATTGTCCTCTGTTCCTCTGATGAACGGAGGTGCGCTTGTTTTCTCCTCCTGGCTGTGCAGGTTGGCCTCTCTGAGCTTGGCCCCTGAGGAAACCCCTGAAATGCGTTTCCATGCCGACTCCCGCTCCCTGAGACAGGCCATCACCTCGTTCGGCAGCATCGCCGCCCAGGTAACACGACGGTCTGTCATGTGATCTGTGGACGAGTTCTGGTTCTGATCCGGCTTGTTCTGGTGCGCAGGCGGAGGAGGGCGTGGCCTCTCGGAGCCCCGCCCCTCAGAGAACCCAGGTACAGAGCTGCTCACTTGGAGCCAGACAGCAGGTGAGTTTGGGTCATAACTGACTGGTTCTGGTCCTGGTTCTGGTCTGACTGGTTCTGGTTCTGTTTGCAGCAGCTGGAGGCGGCGGCTCTGGGTGATTGGCTACTGGGGAAACGTCCAGTTAGCAGCAGCTCTCTGATTGGTTACCAGGCCAGTAAGAACCCTCAGGATTGGCTGCTGAAGCAGAAGGAAACCAAGGTGAGCAGAACCTGGTGGTTCTAGTGGACCACCAATCAGCAGACTCCTGGTCTATAAAAACCTGTACTTTGGTTTCTGTTGGTTCTGTTGGGTGGAGCCTGACCCAGTCTGGTTCTTGTTTGGCAGACTTCTTGTCCCATCCCGGCCTCCATGGACTTCCTGAAGGCCTGGGGCCAGCTAAGGGACCTGGAGGCATGGCTCCTGAATGACCAGAACCAGGACCAGGACCAAGGGGGTAGGGAGCGGGCCAGCAGCAGCTGCAGCTCCTCCTTCTCTATTGAGAAGATCGATGAGTCGGAGTTGAGCGAGGAGGAGCTGAGCGACTGGCTGGTGACCCCGCCCACCGTTGCCATGGCAAAGAGTGACGGCGAGCAATGGCGGCGCGTGCTGAGGCCCTTCCAGGAGGACTGGGCCTCCGGCGACTGGCTGGCCGGCCGCGGCGCCGCCGACTGCTCCTCCTGCCGCCAGACTGGCCACACTATGGAGATCGAGAACCTGGGCCAGCTGCGGTGCCTGAAGGCTCCGCCCAGCCCCGGCTCTGGCCCCGCCCCCAACCTGGAGCTCTGGCTGCAGCAGGTGGCGCCACTGAGGCAGACCTGCAGGGCCAACGAGACGTGCTCCTCCTACGGCGACTGCGTCTGCGAGGAGAACTGTGGGAAGGAGGCGCTGAGCCGCTGGCTGCTACAGCAGGAGGGCCGGGACAAGAACGGCGTACCTGTGGACAAAAACGCCCCGCCCATCGCCACACCTGCTGTCAAGAACGCCCCGCCTACGGGCTTCCACAGGCAGCAGGAGCAGAAGGTATCAGCCAATCAGGTGAGAGCTGCTGTCGGCCGTGGATGGAGGCGTTAACGCTTCTCTGCTGCAGGTTCAGGCCATCCTGGAGGCCTGGCTCCACCCAGGAGCAGCCGAGGGTAAGGAGAACCTGAGGAGGAGCCACGCCTCCCAGAACCAGACCTGCTCCCCGTTCCAGCGCCCCCTCCAGGCCGACCTGTGGGTGCTGCCAGGATCGGCCTCCAGAGGAGCAGCAGGAGGCGCGGCCGAGGAGCAGGAGGAGGAGGACAAGTGGCTGCTGAAGAAGAGGAGCCAGGCTCAGGTAGGATAGACCAGCTCACACTGGTTTAGACTGGTTTGAAACCAGTTTCGTCCAGCCTGGTGAATTGTACTTCCTGTTTCCTGTCCAGGAGCGTCTGGCTCTTCCTGCCGTCTGTGAGCTTTTCTCCTGCATGAAGATGGGTGGAGACAAAGAAAACTGGCTGCACAGCGCTGCTGTCCAGGTGAGTTACCTGCTGCTGATCGGAGCGCCTGATTGGCTCGTCTCTAACAGCCACTTCCTGTTTGCCTCCAGATGTGACCTCATGGTAATGAAGAGGATATTTCTTCTTCTTCTTTCTCTTCTGGAAGTCACTTTATCGCTGATGATGAGCGCACAACGCCATCGATCACATGACCGCCTTCTTCCTGTGACATCACCGCCCTCGTCCAATCAGCAGACTGAACCGGAGCTGAAACTTGCCACTTTACTTGATATTGATCAGTGATGTCATCAGTCACTGTAGCCAATCGCTGAATGTTTGAGCTTGTAGCCAGTGCAGGGGGCGGACTTTACTTTTAGGTTTAATTTGAATCTTTTATCGTTTTCTCTGCTGACCTCACAGCTGCTGGGAGGAACTCAGTTTCCCAGCATGCTCAGTGAGTCACGCAGCACTGATTGGTGCTTTTTACTGTTTGATGTCATTTATTTTCTGCAGTAATAAAAAATGCTGACATCATCACTGTGTGTGTGACGTCATTATGAAGGGCAGCCAATTAGCATCCTGCATGTCAAATCTGATTGGATGAGAGGAAGGCCATAAGACTTCTGATTGGTTGGTTCCTAACCCTTCCTGGTGCTGTGGGTCAGACAGAACCATCTGGGTTTCCTTCCACATAAAACCAGCCAGCAGATCAACTGGACCTGTTTCTGTTTCAGAGTTCTGGACATGAATTGGACCTGTAATGTATCCAGATGGTTCTGCTGTGTGACCCGGTTCTGGATGATCAGAATGAAACCAGAACTCTTGAAGGTCCTCATGAGCACCAACCATGATGAGCTCTGGAGGTTCTGGAGGCCCGGTTCAGGTTCTGGCCCGGCTCCACCCTGCTACTGATAAACTTCCTGTTTAGCGGCTGCTCTGGCCACGCCCACCAGCAGGACGCTGCTGATAAACCATGTGATGATATCATCAGAGGATCACTGGGGTCTCCCAGCCACAGCAGCAGGGCCTTCCGTCTGACTCGGAGCTTCCTGTCAGCAGGCGGCTCAGCTGTTGCCCCTCTCACCCAAGTACACCTGGGGAAGAGGAGGAGCCTGGGATGCGCTTTGCTTTTATTGTGGAATTTCCCCTTTCTGCAGCTGCTTCCTGTTTGCGAAGTTGGTTCATTTCTCAGCGGGACAGACGGCTCCCCCTGCTGGCCGCTGAGAGCCATTGCAGCGGCCTGACCCAGAAGCGGTTACCATGGTGACACCACAGGTCCAGTACAACAGGGCCGTTTCTCAATACTCAATTACCCGAGAAGGTTCTTGTGTTCTTGGTGTTATGACTCCGTCAAGCCGAAGAGTAATAAACAACCAGAATAAAGTTAATTTATATTTATTGTTAGAGAGTTTCTCGTTAACTTTATCCATTCGTTGTCAATCCGTTAATGTTCAACCCGAATTTAAAAACCACTTCAGGCGGACAAACCCGCATAAACCACTGCAGACTGAAGATTCACTGGATTCACTGCAGAATGATCACATCAAACAGGATCGGCTCTCAGATACTTTAGATTAACAGCCACATGAAATGTGAGTATTCAGGAAGTGACCCAAAGTCAGACGGAGGACAAAACACACAATAAATGTTAGGTCCCCTCAGTGGAGCTGATTATTTATTTATTTATTGTAATAATTTCTGTCATTATAATATAAAAAACACACCATTTCACTATGAATTTATTTGTTTATACAATAATATATATTTGATAATGAATGTAGAAATCATTTTATGGATAAAAGAAAAAACATAAATTGCTCTTGGGGCCCCCTGGTGGCCGCGGCAGGTACCGCACGCTTCGCCGGTACCGAGCTGCCGAGCAGAACATCCAAAGGTCCAAAGCTCCGGTCAGAAGTTAAGTTGGTTAAACTACAGTATGTCTCAGAAAAGGACTGATCCTTCAGGGAGGGAGAAAAGAAAGAGGAAGAATAGAAAAAGCCAAGATAAAGGTTTTAATGAGCCTTGCTAATGTAATGTAATGTAAAGATTAGTAAAGCTGCTAACAGAACATTAGCTTGATAGCGACCTGGACCGGTCCAGTTCAGCAGTAAACATTTATGCTAGAGTTTAAACTTTAAATGAGTTGATTCTCATGGTGGCTCTGGATATTTCTGAGCTATTTTGGCTTCAAACCGTCTTTAATAAGAATAATTAAAACTTGTCAATGTTTGACATTGTTAGCTAAATGTTTTTCCGTCAGGCTACAAGCTGCTACATGATGAGCTGCTCTATGTTGTTTGCTGCTGAGCAAAATCATTTAGTGGCTAAAACATTATTTTTACATCAACTTCTAAGTTATGAGAAACTTCTGTTAAAATCATTTGAAGGCTCAGAATCAGTCCGGTACCGGTACCGGTCCACATTCTCAGGGGAGAAAGTCTCACCTGGTGTAAATTACATTTTAGCTCTTGGAGTAACGCTTAAGAGAAATTAATTTAATCAAAGAATGTCATGAATATGTGTAGAGCTGCACCGATTGCAGTTTTCTGGACGATCCCTGGTTACCGATCTTTAAAAGCCTGACCTGCTGATTTAGATTTTGGCTGAAATGAATTTTTAAATGTCGCTAAATGTAGCAAGAAAGTCACTGAGTTGGTAACAATGGGGTGAATATTGTTAGCTGTAAACGTTCAGACCTGGTGGGCCGGTCTGTCAGTCAAACGTCTCACTGCAGAGCAGAAGAGGACAGAGATGATTTATAAACCTTTGCTGATGAAGATCAGATCAGCTTCACATGTAAGAATCAGCCGATAACGACGCCCCAAAATGAAGGAAATCGGCTCCCAGAAATCAACTGGTTGATAAATCAGTTGGCCAATAAATGTATCTATTATACATGTTTATAATGTAAACCACTGCTAGAGATGCAATAAGTTTATGGCAGGTGTGTGAATGACCTAATGATCAGACTGCTGATTGCAGCCGGTCCACATTGTTAGCAGAACCAGAGGGCCCCAAAACCACATTTGTCTCAGGGACCCATGGAGGCTGGGGCCGGCCCTGCTGTCAGTTGCAAGATAATATTGCTAAGATAATCAATGATCGCTCTGATAAGTTAGAAAATATGGTCAAACGTAACACCGTTAGCATCGATGCTCTGAAGAAGTCAGTTGACTTCATATTTATAGAAATTGAAACGTTGAAATCTGACATGAAAGCTGTGAAATAAATATCCGAAAACACTTTGGAAACTTTCTGAAGTAGAAAAGAGAATAAAGGAAACGGAGCGACACCAGAATAGGAAGGAAACGGAGCGACACCAGAATAGGAAGGAAACGGAGCGACACCAGAATAGGAAGGAAACGGAGCGACATCAGAATAGGAAGGAAACGGAGCGACACCAGAATAGGAAGGAAACGGAGCGACATCAGAATAGGAAGGAAACGGAGCGACGCCAGACTAGGAAGGAAACGGAGCGACATCAGAATAGGAAGGAAACGGAGCGACACCAGAGTAGGAAGGAAACGGAGCGACACCAGACTAGGAAGGAAACGGAGCGACATCAGAATAGGAAGGAAACAGAGCGACACCAGAATAGGAAGGAAACAGAGCAACACCAGAGTAGGAAGGAAACAGAGCAACACCAGAGTAGGAAGGAAACGGAGCGACACCAGACTAGGAAGGAAACGGAGCGACACCAGAGTAGGAAGGAAACGGAGCGACGCCAGAGGAGGAAGGAAACGGAGCGACATCAGACTAGAAAGGAAACGGAGCGACGTCAGAATAGGAAGGAAACGGAGCGACGCCAGACTAGGAAGGAAACGGAGCGACATCAGAGTAGGAAGGAAACGGAGCGACACCAGACTAGGAAGGAAACGGAGCGACACCAGAATAGGAAGGAAACGGAGCGACGCCAGAGGAGGAAGGAAACGGAGCGACATCAGACTAGAAAGGAAACGGAGCGACGCCAGACTAGGAAGGAAACGGAGCGACACCAGAGTAGGAAGGAAACGGAGCGACACCAGAATAGGAAGGGAACGGAGCGACGCCAGACTAGGAAGGAAACGGAGCGACGCCAGACTAGAAAGGAAACGGAGCGACATCAGAGTAGGAAGGAAACGGAGCAACTCCACAATAGGAAGGAAACAGAGCGACGCCAGAGTAGGAAGGAAACGGAGCAACTCCACAATAGGAAGGAAACAGAGCGACGCCAGAGTAGGAAGGAAACAGAGCGACGCCAGACTAGAAAGGAAACGGAGCGACGCCAGACTAGGAAGGAAACAGAGCGACGCCAGAGTAGGAAGGAAACAGAGCGACGCCAGAGTAGGAAGGAAACGGAGCGACATCAGACTAGAAAGGAAACGGAGCGACACCAGAGTAGGAAGGAAACGGAGCGACGCCAGAGTAGGAAGGAAACGGAGCGACACCAGAGTAGGAAGGAAACGGAGCGACGCCAGACTAGAAAGGAAACGGAGCGACACCAGAATAGGAAGGAAACGGAGTGACGCCAGAGTAGGAAGGAAACGGAGCGACGCCAGAGTAGGAAGGAAACGGAGCGACATCAGACTAGGAAGGAAACGGAGCGACGCCAGAGTAGGAAGGAAACGGAGCGACATCAGACTAGAAAGGAAACGGAGCGACACCAGAGTAGGAAGGAAACGGAGCGACGCCAGAGTAGGAAGGAAACGGAGCGACACCAGAGTAGGAAGGAAACGGAGCGACGCCAGAGTAGGAAGGAAACGGAGCGACACCAGAGTAGGAAGGAAACGGAGCGACGCCAGACTAGAAAGGAAACGGAGCGACGCCAGAATAGGAAGGAAACGGAGTGACGCCAGAGTAGGAAGGAAACGGAGCGACGCCAGAGTAGGAAGGAAACGGAGCGACGCCAGAGTAGGAAGGAAACGGAGCAACACCAGAGTAGGAAGGAAACGGAGCGACACCAGAGTATGAAGGAAACGGAGTGACACCAGAGTAGGAAGGAGACGGAGCGACGCCAGAGGAGGAAGGAAACGGAGCGACATCAGTCTAGAAAGGAAACGGAGCGACACCAGAGTAGGAAGGAAACAGAGCGACGCCAGAGTAGGAAGGAAACGGAGCGACGCCAGACTAGAAAGGAAACGGAGCGACGCCAGACTAGAAAGGAAACGGAGCGACGCCACAATAGGAAGGAAACAGAGCGACGCCAGACTAGAAAGGAAACGGAGCGACGCCAGACTAGAAAGGAAACGGAGCGACGCCACAATAGGAAGGAAACAGAGCGACATCAGACTAGAAAGGAAACGGAGCGACACCACAATAGGAAGGAAACAGAGCGACGCCAGAGTAGGAAGGAAACGGACCGACACCAGAGTAGGAAGGAAACAGAGCGACGCCAGAGGAGGAAGGAAACGGAGCAACACCAGAGTAGGAAGGAAACGGAGCAACACCAGAGTAGGAAGGAAACAGAGCGACACCAGAGTAGGAAGGAAACGGAGCGACGCCAGAGTAGGAAGGAAACGGAGCGACGCCACACTAGAAAGGAAACGGAGCGACACCACAATAGGAAGGAAACAGAGCGACGCCAGAGTAGGAAGGAAACAGAGCGACGCCAGAGTAGGAAGGAAACGGAGCGACGCCAGACTAGAAAGGAAACGGAGCGACACCACAATAGGAAGGAAACGGAGCGACACCACAATAGGAAGGAAACAGAGCGACGCCAGAGTAGGAAGGAAACGGAGCGACGCCACAATAGGAAGGAAACAGAGTGACGCCAGAGGAGGAAGGAAACGGAGCGACACCAGACTAGGAAGGAAACGGAACGACATCAGAGTAGGAAGGAAACGGAGCGACACCAGAGTAGGAAGGAAACGGAGCGACACCAGACTAGGAAGGAAACGGAGCGACATCAGAATAGGAAGGAAACGGAGCGACACCAGAGTAGGAAGGAAACGGAGCGACACCAGACTAGGAAGGAAACGGAGCGACATCAGAATAGGAAGGAAACAGAGCGACACCAGAATAGGAAGGAAACGGAGCAACACCAGAGTAGGAAGGAAACGGAGCGACACCAGACTAGGAAGGAAACGGAGCGACACCAGAGTAGGAAGGAAACGGAGCGACGCCAGAGGAGGAAGGAAACGGAGCGACATCAGACTAGAAAGGAAACGGAGCGACGTCAGAATAGGAAGGAAACGGAGCGACGCCAGACTAGGAAGGAAACGGAGCGACATCAGAGTAGGAAGGAAACGGAGCGACACCAGACTAGGAAGGAAACGGAGCGACACCAGAATAGGAAGGAAACGGAGCGACGCCAGAGGAGGAAGGAAACGGAGCGACATCAGACTAGAAAGGAAACGGAGCGACGCCAGACTAGGAAGGAAACGGAGCGACACCAGAGTAGGAAGGAAACGGAGCGACACCAGAATAGGAAGGGAACGGAGCGACGCCAGACTAGGAAGGAAACGGAGCGACGCCAGACTAGAAAGGAAACGGAGCGACATCAGAGTAGGAAGGAAACGGAGCAACTCCACAATAGGAAGGAAACAGAGCGACGCCAGAGTAGGAAGGAAACGGAGCAACTCCACAATAGGAAGGAAACAGAGCGACGCCAGAGTAGGAAGGAAACAGAGCGACGCCAGACTAGAAAGGAAACGGAGCGACGCCAGACTAGGAAGGAAACAGAGCGACGCCAGAGTAGGAAGGAAACAGAGCGACGCCAGAGTAGGAAGGAAACGGAGCGACATCAGACTAGAAAGGAAACGGAGCGACACCAGAGTAGGAAGGAAACGGAGCGACGCCAGAGTAGGAAGGAAACGGAGCGACACCAGAGTAGGAAGGAAACGGAGCGACGCCAGACTAGAAAGGAAACGGAGCGACACCAGAATAGGAAGGAAACGGAGTGACGCCAGAGTAGGAAGGAAACGGAGCGACGCCAGAGTAGGAAGGAAACGGAGCGACATCAGACTAGGAAGGAAACGGAGCGACGCCAGAGTAGGAAGGAAACGGAGCGACATCAGACTAGAAAGGAAACGGAGCGACACCAGAGTAGGAAGGAAACGGAGCGACGCCAGAGTAGGAAGGAAACGGAGCGACACCAGAGTAGGAAGGAAACGGAGCGACGCCAGAGTAGGAAGGAAACGGAGCGACACCAGAGTAGGAAGGAAACGGAGCGACGCCAGACTAGAAAGGAAACGGAGCGACGCCAGAATAGGAAGGAAACGGAGTGACGCCAGAGTAGGAAGGAAACGGAGCGACGCCAGAGTAGGAAGGAAACGGAGCGACGCCAGAGTAGGAAGGAAACGGAGCAACACCAGAGTAGGAAGGAAACGGAGCGACACCAGAGTATGAAGGAAACGGAGTGACACCAGAGTAGGAAGGAAACGGAGCGACGCCAGAGGAGGAAGGAAACGGAGCGACATCAGTCTAGAAAGGAAACGGAGCGACACCAGAGTAGGAAGGAAACAGAGCGACGCCAGAGTAGGAAGGAAACGGAGCGACGCCAGACTAGAAAGGAAACGGAGCGACGCCAGACTAGAAAGGAAACGGAGCGACGCCACAATAGGAAGGAAACAGAGCGACGCCAGACTAGAAAGGAAACGGAGCGACGCCAGACTAGAAAGGAAACGGAGCGACGCCACAATAGGAAGGAAACAGAGCGACATCAGACTAGAAAGGAAACGGAGCGACACCACAATAGGAAGGAAACAGAGCGACGCCAGAGTAGGAAGGAAACGGACCGACACCAGAGTAGGAAGGAAACAGAGCGACGCCAGAGGAGGAAGGAAACGGAGCAACACCAGAGTAGGAAGGAAACGGAGCAACACCAGAGTAGGAAGGAAACAGAGCGACACCAGAGTAGGAAGGAAACGGAGCGACGCCAGAGTAGGAAGGAAACGGAGCGACGCCACACTAGAAAGGAAACGGAGCGACACCACAATAGGAAGGAAACAGAGCGACGCCAGAGTAGGAAGGAAACAGAGCGACGCCAGAGTAGGAAGGAAACGGAGCGACGCCAGACTAGAAAGGAAACGGAGCGACACCACAATAGGAAGGAAACGGAGCGACACCACAATAGGAAGGAAACAGAGCGACGCCAGAGTAGGAAGGAAACGGAGCGACGCCACAATAGGAAGGAAACAGAGTGACGCCAGAGGAGGAAGGAAACGGAGCGACACCAGACTAGGAAGGAAACGGAACGACATCAGAGTAGGAAGGAAACGGAGCGACACCAGAGTAGGAAGGAAACGGAGCGACACCAGACTAGGAAGGAAACGGAGCGACATCAGAATAGGAAGGAAACGGAGCGACACCAGAGTAGGAAGGAAACGGAGCGACACCAGACTAGGAAGGAAACGGAGCGACATCAGAATAGGAAGGAAACAGAGCGACACCAGAATAGGAAGGAAACGGAGCAACACCAGAGTAGGAAGGAAACGGAGCGACACCAGACTAGGAAGGAAACGGAGCGACACCAGAGTAGGAAGGAAACGGAGCGACGCCAGAGGAGGAAGGAAACGGAGCGACATCAGACTAGAAAGGAAACGGAGCGACGTCAGAATAGGAAGGAAACGGAGCGACGCCAGACTAGGAAGGAAACGGAGCGACATCAGAGTAGGAAGGAAACGGAGCGACACCAGACTAGGAAGGAAACGGAGCGACACCAGAATAGGAAGGAAACGGAGCGACGCCAGAGGAGGAAGGAAACGGAGCGACATCAGACTAGAAAGGAAACGGAGCGACGCCAGACTAGGAAGGAAACGGAGCGACACCAGAGTAGGAAGGAAACGGAGCGACACCAGAATAGGAAGGGAACGGAGCGACGCCAGACTAGGAAGGAAACGGAGCGACGCCAGACTAGAAAGGAAACGGAGCGACATCAGAGTAGGAAGGAAACGGAGCAACTCCACAATAGGAAGGAAACAGAGCGACGCCAGAGTAGGAAGGAAACGGAGCAACTCCACAATAGGAAGGAAACAGAGCGACGCCAGAGTAGGAAGGAAACAGAGCGACGCCAGACTAGAAAGGAAACGGAGCGACGCCAGACTAGGAAGGAAACAGAGCGACGCCAGAGTAGGAAGGAAACAGAGCGACGCCAGAGTAGGAAGGAAACGGAGCGACATCAGACTAGAAAGGAAACGGAGCGACACCAGAGTAGGAAGGAAACGGAGCGACGCCAGAGTAGGAAGGAAACGGAGCGACACCAGAGTAGGAAGGAAACGGAGCGACGCCAGACTAGAAAGGAAACGGAGCGACACCAGAATAGGAAGGAAACGGAGTGACGCCAGAGTAGGAAGGAAACGGAGCGACGCCAGAGTAGGAAGGAAACGGAGCGACATCAGACTAGGAAGGAAACGGAGCGACGCCAGAGTAGGAAGGAAACGGAGCGACATCAGACTAGAAAGGAAACGGAGCGACACCAGAGTAGGAAGGAAACGGAGCGACGCCAGAGTAGGAAGGAAACGGAGCGACACCAGAGTAGGAAGGAAACGGAGCGACGCCAGAGTAGGAAGGAAACGGAGCGACACCAGAGTAGGAAGGAAACGGAGCGACGCCAGACTAGAAAGGAAACGGAGCGACGCCAGAATAGGAAGGAAACGGAGTGACGCCAGAGTAGGAAGGAAACGGAGCGACGCCAGAGTAGGAAGGAAACGGAGCGACGCCAGAGTAGGAAGGAAACGGAGCAACACCAGAGTAGGAAGGAAACGGAGCGACACCAGAGTATGAAGGAAACGGAGTGACACCAGAGTAGGAAGGAAACGGAGCGACGCCAGAGGAGGAAGGAAACGGAGCGACATCAGTCTAGAAAGGAAACGGAGCGACACCAGAGTAGGAAGGAAACAGAGCGACGCCAGAGTAGGAAGGAAACGGAGCGACGCCAGACTAGAAAGGAAACGGAGCGACGCCAGACTAGAAAGGAAACGGAGCGACGCCACAATAGGAAGGAAACAGAGCGACGCCAGACTAGAAAGGAAACGGAGCGACGCCAGACTAGAAAGGAAACGGAGCGACGCCACAATAGGAAGGAAACAGAGCGACATCAGACTAGAAAGGAAACGGAGCGACACCACAATAGGAAGGAAACAGAGCGACGCCAGAGTAGGAAGGAAACGGACCGACACCAGAGTAGGAAGGAAACAGAGCGACGCCAGAGGAGGAAGGAAACGGAGCAACACCAGAGTAGGAAGGAAACGGAGCAACACCAGAGTAGGAAGGAAACAGAGCGACACCAGAGTAGGAAGGAAACGGAGCGACGCCAGAGTAGGAAGGAAACGGAGCGACGCCACACTAGAAAGGAAACGGAGCGACACCACAATAGGAAGGAAACAGAGCGACGCCAGAGTAGGAAGGAAACAGAGCGACGCCAGAGTAGGAAGGAAACGGAGCGACGCCAGACTAGAAAGGAAACGGAGCGACACCACAATAGGAAGGAAACGGAGCGACACCACAATAGGAAGGAAACAGAGCGACGCCAGAGTAGGAAGGAAACGGAGCGACGCCACAATAGGAAGGAAACAGAGTGACGCCAGAGGAGGAAGGAAACGGAGCGACACCAGACTAGGAAGGAAACGGAACGACATCAGAGTAGGAAGGAAACGGAGCGACACCAGAGTAGGAAGGAAACGGAGCGACACCAGACTAGGAAGGAAACGGAGCGACATCAGAATAGGAAGGAAACGGAGCGACACCAGAGTAGGAAGGAAACGGAGCGACACCAGACTAGGAAGGAAACGGAGCGACATCAGAATAGGAAGGAAACAGAGCGACACCAGAATAGGAAGGAAACGGAGCAACACCAGAGTAGGAAGGAAACGGAGCGACACCAGACTAGGAAGGAAACGGAGCGACACCAGAGTAGGAAGGAAACGGAGCGACGCCAGAGGAGGAAGGAAACGGAGCGACATCAGACTAGAAAGGAAACGGAGCGACGTCAGAATAGGAAGGAAACGGAGCGACGCCAGACTAGGAAGGAAACGGAGCGACATCAGAGTAGGAAGGAAACGGAGCGACACCAGACTAGGAAGGAAACGGAGCGACACCAGAATAGGAAGGAAACGGAGCGACGCCAGAGGAGGAAGGAAACGGAGCGACATCAGACTAGAAAGGAAACGGAGCGACGCCAGACTAGGAAGGAAACGGAGCGACACCAGAGTAGGAAGGAAACGGAGCGACACCAGAATAGGAAGGGAACGGAGCGACGCCAGACTAGGAAGGAAACGGAGCGACGCCAGACTAGAAAGGAAACGGAGCGACATCAGAGTAGGAAGGAAACGGAGCAACTCCACAATAGGAAGGAAACAGAGCGACGCCAGAGTAGGAAGGAAACGGAGCAACTCCACAATAGGAAGGAAACAGAGCGACGCCAGAGTAGGAAGGAAACAGAGCGACGCCAGACTAGAAAGGAAACGGAGCGACGCCAGACTAGGAAGGAAACAGAGCGACGCCAGAGTAGGAAGGAAACAGAGCGACGCCAGAGTAGGAAGGAAACGGAGCGACATCAGACTAGAAAGGAAACGGAGCGACACCAGAGTAGGAAGGAAACGGAGCGACGCCAGAGTAGGAAGGAAACGGAGCGACACCAGAGTAGGAAGGAAACGGAGCGACGCCAGACTAGAAAGGAAACGGAGCGACACCAGAATAGGAAGGAAACGGAGTGACGCCAGAGTAGGAAGGAAACGGAGCGACGCCAGAGTAGGAAGGAAACGGAGCGACATCAGACTAGGAAGGAAACGGAGCGACGCCAGAGTAGGAAGGAAACGGAGCGACATCAGACTAGAAAGGAAACGGAGCGACACCAGAGTAGGAAGGAAACGGAGCGACGCCAGAGTAGGAAGGAAACGGAGCGACACCAGAGTAGGAAGGAAACGGAGCGACGCCAGAGTAGGAAGGAAACGGAGCGACACCAGAGTAGGAAGGAAACGGAGCGACGCCAGACTAGAAAGGAAACGGAGCGACGCCAGAATAGGAAGGAAACGGAGTGACGCCAGAGTAGGAAGGAAACGGAGCGACGCCAGAGTAGGAAGGAAACGGAGCGACGCCAGAGTAGGAAGGAAACGGAGCAACACCAGAGTAGGAAGGAAACGGAGCGACACCAGAGTATGAAGGAAACGGAGTGACACCAGAGTAGGAAGGAAACGGAGCGACGCCAGAGGAGGAAGGAAACGGAGCGACATCAGTCTAGAAAGGAAACGGAGCGACACCAGAGTAGGAAGGAAACAGAGCGACGCCAGAGTAGGAAGGAAACGGAGCGACGCCAGACTAGAAAGGAAACGGAGCGACGCCAGACTAGAAAGGAAACGGAGCGACGCCACAATAGGAAGGAAACAGAGCGACGCCAGACTAGAAAGGAAACGGAGCGACGCCAGACTAGAAAGGAAACGGAGCGACGCCACAATAGGAAGGAAACAGAGCGACATCAGACTAGAAAGGAAACGGAGCGACACCACAATAGGAAGGAAACAGAGCGACGCCAGAGTAGGAAGGAAACGGACCGACACCAGAGTAGGAAGGAAACAGAGCGACGCCAGAGGAGGAAGGAAACGGAGCAACACCAGAGTAGGAAGGAAACGGAGCAACACCAGAGTAGGAAGGAAACAGAGCGACACCAGAGTAGGAAGGAAACGGAGCGACGCCAGAGTAGGAAGGAAACGGAGCGACGCCACACTAGAAAGGAAACGGAGCGACACCACAATAGGAAGGAAACAGAGCGACGCCAGAGTAGGAAGGAAACAGAGCGACGCCAGAGTAGGAAGGAAACGGAGCGACGCCAGACTAGAAAGGAAACGGAGCGACACCACAATAGGAAGGAAACGGAGCGACACCACAATAGGAAGGAAACAGAGCGACGCCAGAGTAGGAAGGAAACGGAGCGACGCCACAATAGGAAGGAAACAGAGTGACGCCAGAGGAGGAAGGAAACGGAGCGACACCAGACTAGGAAGGAAACGGAACGACATCAGAGTAGGAAGGAAACGGAGCGACACCAGAGTAGGAAGGAAACGGAGCGACACCAGACTAGGAAGGAAACGGAGCGACATCAGAATAGGAAGGAAACGGAGCGACACCAGAGTAGGAAGGAAACGGAGCGACACCAGACTAGGAAGGAAACGGAGCGACATCAGAATAGGAAGGAAACAGAGCGACACCAGAATAGGAAGGAAACGGAGCAACACCAGAGTAGGAAGGAAACGGAGCGACACCAGACTAGGAAGGAAACGGAGCGACACCAGAGTAGGAAGGAAACGGAGCGACGCCAGAGGAGGAAGGAAACGGAGCGACATCAGACTAGAAAGGAAACGGAGCGACGTCAGAATAGGAAGGAAACGGAGCGACGCCAGACTAGGAAGGAAACGGAGCGACATCAGAGTAGGAAGGAAACGGAGCGACACCAGACTAGGAAGGAAACGGAGCGACACCAGAATAGGAAGGAAACGGAGCGACGCCAGAGGAGGAAGGAAACGGAGCGACATCAGACTAGAAAGGAAACGGAGCGACGCCAGACTAGGAAGGAAACGGAGCGACACCAGAGTAGGAAGGAAACGGAGCGACACCAGAATAGGAAGGGAACGGAGCGACGCCAGACTAGGAAGGAAACGGAGCGACGCCAGACTAGAAAGGAAACGGAGCGACATCAGAGTAGGAAGGAAACGGAGCAACTCCACAATAGGAAGGAAACAGAGCGACGCCAGAGTAGGAAGGAAACGGAGCAACTCCACAATAGGAAG
Organism: Xiphophorus maculatus; assembly: GCF_002775205.1. Classification (NCBI taxonomy): domain Eukaryota; kingdom Metazoa; phylum Chordata; class Actinopteri; order Cyprinodontiformes; family Poeciliidae; genus Xiphophorus; species Xiphophorus maculatus. The sequence goes on along the minus strand of NC_036464.1, from coordinate 3,390,691 downwards.
GAAACAGAGCGACGCCAGAGTAGGAAGGAAACAGAGCGACGCCAGACTAGAAAGGAAACGGAGCGACGCCAGACTAGGAAGGAAACAGAGCGACGCCAGAGTAGGAAGGAAACAGAGCGACGCCAGAGTAGGAAGGAAACGGAGCGACATCAGACTAGAAAGGAAACGGAGCGACACCAGAGTAGGAAGGAAACGGAGCGACGCCAGAGTAGGAAGGAAACGGAGCGACACCAGAGTAGGAAGGAAACGGAGCGACGCCAGACTAGAAAGGAAACGGAGCGACACCAGAATAGGAAGGAAACGGAGTGACGCCAGAGTAGGAAGGAAACGGAGCGACGCCAGAGTAGGAAGGAAACGGAGCGACATCAGACTAGGAAGGAAACGGAGCGACGCCAGAGTAGGAAGGAAACGGAGCGACATCAGACTAGAAAGGAAACGGAGCGACACCAGAGTAGGAAGGAAACGGAGCGACGCCAGAGTAGGAAGGAAACGGAGCGACACCAGAGTAGGAAGGAAACGGAGCGACGCCAGAGTAGGAAGGAAACGGAGCGACACCAGAGTAGGAAGGAAACGGAGCGACGCCAGACTAGAAAGGAAACGGAGCGACGCCAGAATAGGAAGGAAACGGAGTGACGCCAGAGTAGGAAGGAAACGGAGCGACGCCAGAGTAGGAAGGAAACGGAGCGACGCCAGAGTAGGAAGGAAACGGAGCAACACCAGAGTAGGAAGGAAACGGAGCGACACCAGAGTATGAAGGAAACGGAGTGACACCAGAGTAGGAAGGAAACGGAGCGACGCCAGAGGAGGAAGGAAACGGAGCGACATCAGTCTAGAAAGGAAACGGAGCGACACCAGAGTAGGAAGGAAACAGAGCGACGCCAGAGTAGGAAGGAAACGGAGCGACGCCAGACTAGAAAGGAAACGGAGCGACGCCAGACTAGAAAGGAAACGGAGCGACGCCACAATAGGAAGGAAACAGAGCGACGCCAGACTAGAAAGGAAACGGAGCGACGCCAGACTAGAAAGGAAACGGAGCGACGCCACAATAGGAAGGAAACAGAGCGACATCAGACTAGAAAGGAAACGGAGCGACACCACAATAGGAAGGAAACAGAGCGACGCCAGAGTAGGAAGGAAACGGACCGACACCAGAGTAGGAAGGAAACAGAGCGACGCCAGAGGAGGAAGGAAACGGAGCAACACCAGAGTAGGAAGGAAACGGAGCAACACCAGAGTAGGAAGGAAACAGAGCGACACCAGAGTAGGAAGGAAACGGAGCGACGCCAGAGTAGGAAGGAAACGGAGCGACGCCACACTAGAAAGGAAACGGAGCGACACCACAATAGGAAGGAAACAGAGCGACGCCAGAGTAGGAAGGAAACAGAGCGACGCCAGAGTAGGAAGGAAACGGAGCGACGCCAGACTAGAAAGGAAACGGAGCGACACCACAATAGGAAGGAAACGGAGCGACACCACAATAGGAAGGAAACAGAGCGACGCCAGAGTAGGAAGGAAACGGAGCGACGCCACAATAGGAAGGAAACAGAGTGACGCCAGAGGAGGAAGGAAACGGAGCGACACCAGACTAGGAAGGAAACGGAACGACATCAGAGTAGGAAGGAAACGGAGCGACACCAGAGTAGGAAGGAAACGGAGCGACACCAGACTAGGAAGGAAACGGAGCGACATCAGAATAGGAAGGAAACGGAGCGACACCAGAGTAGGAAGGAAACGGAGCGACACCAGACTAGGAAGGAAACGGAGCGACATCAGAATAGGAAGGAAACAGAGCGACACCAGAATAGGAAGGAAACGGAGCAACACCAGAGTAGGAAGGAAACGGAGCGACACCAGACTAGGAAGGAAACGGAGCGACACCAGAGTAGGAAGGAAACGGAGCGACGCCAGAGGAGGAAGGAAACGGAGCGACATCAGACTAGAAAGGAAACGGAGCGACGTCAGAATAGGAAGGAAACGGAGCGACGCCAGACTAGGAAGGAAACGGAGCGACATCAGAGTAGGAAGGAAACGGAGCGACACCAGACTAGGAAGGAAACGGAGCGACACCAGAATAGGAAGGAAACGGAGCGACGCCAGAGGAGGAAGGAAACGGAGCGACGCCAGACTAGGAAGGAAACGGAGCGACGCCAGACTAGAAAGGAAACGGAGCGACGCCAGAATAGGAAGGAAACGGAGTGACGCCAGAGTAGGAAGGAAACGGAGCGACGCCAGAGTAGGAAGGAAACGGAGCGACGCCAGAGTAGGAAGGAAACGGAGCAACACCAGAGTAGGAAGGAAACGGAGCGACACCAGAGTATGAAGGAAACGGAGTGACACCAGAGTAGGAAGGAAACGGAGCGACGCCAGAGGAGGAAGGAAACGGAGCGACATCAGTCTAGAAAGGAAACGGAGCGACACCAGAGTAGGAAGGAAACGGAGCGACGCCAGACTAGAAAGGAAACGGAGCGACGCCAGACTAGAAAGGAAACGGAGCGACGCCACAATAGGAAGGAAACAGAGCGACGCCAGACTAGAAAGGAAACGGAGCGACGCCAGACTAGAAAGGAAACGGAGCGACGCCACAATAGGAAGGAAACAGAGCGACATCAGACTAGAAAGGAAACGGAGCGACACCACAATAGGAAGGAAACAGAGCGACGCCAGAGTAGGAAGGAAACGGAGCGACGCCAGAGGAGGAAGGAAACGGAGCAACACCAGAGTAGGAAGGAAACGGAGCAACACCAGAGTAGGAAGGAAACAGAGCGACACCAGAGTAGGAAGGAAACGGAGCGACGCCAGAGTAGGAAGGAAACGGAGCGACGCCACACTAGAAAGGAAACGGAGCGACACCACAATAGGAAGGAAACAGAGCGACGCCAGAGTAGGAAGGAAACAGAGCGACGCCAGAGTAGGAAGGAAACGGAGCGACGCCAGACTAGAAAGGAAACGGAGCGACACCACAATAGGAAGGAAACGGAGCGACACCATAATAGGAAGGAAACAGAGCGACGCCAGAGTAGGAAGGAAACGGAGCGACGCCACAATAGGAAGGAAACAGAGTGACGCCAGAGGAGGAAGGAAACGGAGCGACACCAGACTAGGAAGGAAACGGAGCGACATCAGAGTAGGAAGGAAACGGAGCGACACCACAATAGGAAGGAAACGGAGCGACGCCAGAGTAGGAAGGAAACGGAGCGACGCCAGACTAGAAAGGAAACGGAGCGACGCCACAATAGGAAGGAAACAGAGCGACGCCAGAGTAGGAAGGAAACGGAGTGACGCCAGACTAGAAAGGAAACGGAGCGACATCAGAGTAGGAAGGAAACGGAGCGACGCCAGAATAGGAAGGAAACGGAGCGACATCCGAGTAGGAAGGAAACGGAGCGACACCACAATAGGAAGGAAACGGAGCGACGCCACAATAGGAAGGAAACGGAGCGACGCCAGAGTAGGAAGGAAACGGAGCGACGCCACAATAGGAAGGAAACGGAGCGACGCCAGACTAGAAAGGAAACGGAGCGACACCAGAATAGGAAGGAAACGGAGTGACGCCAGAGTAGGAAGGAAACGGAGCGACGCCAGACTAGGAAGGAAACGGAGCGACGCCAGACTAGGAAGGAAACAGAGCGACGCCAGAGTAGGAAGGAAACAGAGCGACGCCAGAGTAGGAAGGAAACGGAGCGACATCAGACTAGAAAGGAAACGGAGCGACACCAGAGTAGGAAGGAAACGGAGCGACGCCAGAGTAGGAAGGAAACGGAGCGACACCAGAGTAGGAAGGAAACGGAGCGACGCCAGACTAGAAAGGAAACGGAGCGACACCAGAATAGGAAGGAAACGGAGTGACGCCCGAGTAGGAAGGAAACGGAGCGACGCCAGAGTAGGAAGGAAACGGAGCGACGCCAGAGTAGGAAGGAAACGGAGCAACACCAGAGTAGGAAGGAAACGGAGCGACACCAGAGTATGAAGGAAACGGAGTGACACCAGAGTAGGAAGGAAACGGAGCGACGCCAGAAGAGGAAGGAAACGGAGCGACATCAGTCTAGAAAGGAAACGGAGAGACACCAGAGTAGGAAGGAAACAGAGCGACGCCAGAGTAGGAAGGAAACGGAGCGACGCCAGACTAGAAAGGAAACGGAGCGACGCCAGACTAGAAAGGAAACGGAGCGACGCCACAATAGGAAGGAAACAGAGCGACGCCAGACTAGAAAGGAAACGGAGCGACGCCAGACTAGAAAGGAAACGGAGCGACGCCACAATAGGAAGGAAACAGAGCGACATCAGACTAGAAAGGAAACGGAGCGACACCACAATAGGAAGGAAACAGAGCGACGCCAGAGTAGGAAGGAAACGGACCGACACCAGAGTAGGAAGGAAACAGAGCGACGCCAGAGGAGGAAGGAAACGGAGCAACACCAGAGTAGGAAGGAAACGGAGCAACACCAGAGTAGGAAGGAAACAGAGCGACACCAGAGTAGGAAGGAAACGGAGCGACGCCAGAGTAGGAAGGAAACGGAGCGACGCCACACTAGAAAGGAAACGGAGCGACACCACAATAGGAAGGAAACAGAGCGACGCCAGAGTAGGAAGGAAACAGAGCGACGCCAGACTAGAAAAGAAACGGAGCGACACCACAATAGGAAGGAAACGGAGCGACACCACAATAGGAAGGAAACAGAGCGACGCCAGAGTAGGAAGAAAACGGAGCGACGCCACAATAGGAAGGAAACAGAGTGACGCCAGAGGAGGAAGGAAACGGAGCGACACCAGACTAGGAAGGAAACGGAGCGACATCAGAGTAGGAAGGAAACGGAGCGACGCCAGAATAGGAAGGGAACGGAGCGACATCAGAGTAGGAAGGAAACGGAGCGACGCCAGAATAGGAAGGAAACGGAGCGACACCACAATAGGAAGGAAACGGAGCGACACCACAATAGGAAGGAAACAGAGCGACGCCAGAGTAGGAAGGAAACGGAGCGACGCCAGACTAGAAAGGAAACGGAGCGACGCCACAATAGGAAGGAAACAGAGCGACGCCAGAGTAGGAAGGAAACGGAGTGACGCCAGACTAGAAAGGAAACGGAGCGACATCAGAGTAGGAAGGAAACGGAGCGACGCCAGAATAGGAAGGAAACGGAGCGACATCCGAGTAGGAAGGAAACGGAGCGACACCACAATAGGAAGGAAACGGAGCGACGCCACAATAGGAAGGAAACGGAGCGACATCAGAGTAGGAAGGAAACGGAGCGACGCCACAATAGGAAGGAAACGGACCGACACCAGACTAGGAAGGAAACGGAGCGACACCAGAGTAGGAAGGAAACGGAGCGACACCAGAGTAGGAAGGAAACGGAGCGACATCAGAGTAGGAAGGAAACGGAGCGACGCCAGAGTAGGAAGGAAACGGAGCGACGCCACAATAGGAAGGAAACAGAGCGACGCCAGAGTAGGAAGGAAACGGAGCGACACCAGAGTAGGAAGGAAACGGAGCGACGCCAGAGGAGGAAGGAAACGGAGCGACATCAGACTAGAAAGGAAACGGAGCGACACCAGAGTAGGAAGGAAACGGAGCGACGCCAGAGGAGGAAGGAAACGGAGCGACATCAGACTAGAAAGGAAACGGAGCGACACCAGAATAGGAAGGAAACAGAGCGACACCAGAGTAGGAAGGAAACGGAGCTACACCAGAGTAGGAAGGAAACGGAGCGACGCCAGACTAGGAAGGAAACGGAGCGACGCCAGACTAGAAAGGAAACGGAGCGACACCAGACTAGAAAGGAAACGGAGCGACACCAGAGTAGGAAGGAAACGGAGCTACACCAGAGTAGGAAGGAAACGGAGCGACGCCAGAGGAGGAAGGAAACGGAGCGACATCAGACTAGAAAGGAAACGGAGCGACACCAGACTAGAAAGGAAACGGAGCGACACCAGACTAGAAAGGAAACGGAGCGACGCCACAATAGGAAGGAAACGGAGCGACACCAGACTAGGAAGGAAACGGAGCGACATCAGAGTAGGAAGGAAACGGAGCGACATCAGACTAGAAAGGAAACGGAGCGACACCAGAATAGGAAGGAAACGGAGCGACACCAGAGTAGGAAGGAAACGGAGCGACACCAGAGTAGGAAGGAAACGGAGCGACGCCAGAGGAGGAAGGAAACGGAGCGACATCAGACTAGAAAGGAAACGGAGCGACACCAGACTAGAAAGGAAACGGAGCGACACCAGACTAGAAAGTAAACGGAGCGACACCAGAATAGGAAGGAAACAGAGCGACATCAGAGTAGGAAGGAAACGGAGCGACACCAGAATAGGAAGGAAACAGAGCGACATCAGAGTAGGAAGGAAACGGAGCGACGCCAGAATAGGAAGGGAACGGAGCGACACCAGAGTAGAAAGGAAACGGAGCGACACCAGACTAGAAAGTAAACGGAGCGACGCCAGACTAGAAAGGAAACGGAGCGACGCCACAATAGGAAGGGAACGGAGCGACACCAGAGTAGGAAGGAAACGGAGTGACGCCAGACTAGAAAGGAAACGGAGCGACACCAGAATAGGAAGGAAACGGAGCGACGCCAGAGGAGGAAGGAAACGGAGCGACATCAGACAAGAAAGGAAACGGAGCGACACCAGAGTAGGAAGGAAACGGAGCGACACCAGAGTAGGAAGGAAACGGAGCGACACCAGAATAGGAAGGAAACGGAGCGACACCAGAGTAGGAAGGAAACGGAGCGACACCAGAATAGGAAGGGAACGGAGCAACAATAGCGTAGGACAGAAACTTTCAGTCCAGTCCAGTCCAGTCCAGTATGTGTCAGTGATTGATCATCAACATCATATGTTGTTCCTGAGAACAGGAAGTGTAATGTTTTACTGTGAACGGTCGCTATCTTACCCCTCTGACCTAATCAACATGAAACTGTGTCCAGAGACAGAAGACATGTTGGCGTGTTGTGGATTCCAACCCTGACCGGCTTCGATGGAGCAGGTGGGCGTGGCGGCGTGGCGAAGTGACCTATAACACCGCTGCCATACGTTTGGCTCTAGATTCCACATGTTTGGACCGAGCTACACTAAACTTGGCATGAGTGATCCTGGTGGGACATTTTTAAAAGACTTTGTATCTGATCGAACTCCTCCAACAATTTTTCAGATACAGACTTCAGAATCTTTCAGCACAGTCTTGAGGCTTTGAAGGTCAAAAGTTATCAAAAGATTTCTCGTACTTCAAAGCATGTGGGTGTGGCTAAGTGTCAAACTTTGACTATTCGCCATGAAACATCAAGGTTCAATAACTTCCACATGCAAGGTCACAGCTGCATCAGACTTCCTATGTCTTTCTACAGACCAGTCCTCATTGTTAGTTGATGACATCACCTTAGCCCCGCCCACTTCCAACAGGAAGTCACCTGTTTTTTCTGCTGTATGTCTTACTTTTACTCTATTATTTACAGTAAACCCTTATTTTTTGCAGGGGTTGGGTTCCAAAAAGAACCCGTGATATTCGAAATCCGTGAAGTAGTTACCTTTTTTTTTTTACAATTATTATACAGCATAATTAAATACTCTACATTGAAACCAAAGAACAAAACCTGTTTTCAGGCCTAAGCAATTTTTGAAACAAATAGAACATTTTCTTACAAATAACTACAGTAAAATAATAATTTTAATCATCAATAGGAAGTACAGTAGGACGAATTGTGACTGGCGTATTTCTCTGTTCCTCTGACTGTGACGCTGTGGCCTGACTTCTCTCTCTACTGGCTTTTTCTTCTGAAGCCTGAGGTGCAGGTGTGTTTTTTCGGAAGAAGAACATACACTCAACAAAAATATAAACGCTACACTTTTGTTTTTGCTCCCATTTTTCATGAGATGGACTCAAAGATCTAAAATTCATTCCAGATAAACAATATTACCATTTCTTTCAAATGTTGTCCACAAATCTGCCTAAATGTTTGATAGTGAGCACTTCTGCTTTGCTGAGATAATCCATCCCACCTCACAGGTGTGCCACATCAAGATGCTGATCTGACATCATGATTAGTGCACAGGTGTACCTTATGCTGCCCACAATAAAAGGCCACTCTGAAATGTGCTTTTTTTGCTTTATTGGGGGTCTGGGGACTCAGAACCAGTCAGTAGCCGGTGTGACCACCATTTGCCTCATGCAGTGCAACACATCTTCTTCCCATAGAGTTTATCAGATTGTCAATTGTGGCCTGTGGAATGTTGGCCCACTCCTCTTCAATGGCTGTGCAACATTGCTGGATATTAGTGGGAACTGGTACACGCTTTCGTATACACCGGTCAAGCACATCCCAAACATGCTCAATGGGTGACATGTCCGGTGAGTATACTGGCCATCCAAGAACTGGGACATTTTCAGCTTCCAAGAATTGTGTACAGATCCTTGCAACATGGGGCCGTGCATTATCTTGCTGAAACATGAGGTGATGTTCATGGATGTATGGCACAACAATGGGCCTCAGGATCTCATCATGGTATCTCTGTGCATTCAAAATGCCATCAATAAAATGCAGCTGTGTTCTTCGTCCATAACAGATGCCTGCCCATACCATAACCCCACCACCACCATGGTCCACTCCATCCACAACATTGGCATCAGCAAAGCGCTCACCCACACGACGCCACACACGCCGTCTGCCATCTGCCCTGAACAATGTAAACCGAGATTCATCCGTGAAGAGAACACCTCTCCACTGTGCTAGACGCCATCGAATGTGAGCATTTGCCCACTCAAGTCTGTTACGGTGACCATCTGGAGTCAGGTTAAGACCCTGATGAGGACGACGATCATGCAGTTGAGCTTCCCTGAGACGGTTTCTGACAGTTTGTGCAGAAATTCTTTGGTTATGCAAACCAATTGTTTCAGCAGCTGTCTGAGTGGCTGGTCTCAGACGATCTTGGAGGTGAACCTGCAGGATGTGGAGGTCCTGGGCTGGTGTGGTTACACGTGGTCTGCGGTTGTGAGGCCGGTTGGATGTACTGCCATATTCTCTGAAACGCCTTTGGAGACGGCTTATGGTGGAGAAATGAACATTCAATGCATGAGCAACAGATCTGGTTGACATTCCTGCTGTCAGCATGCCAATTGCACGCTCCCTCAATGCTTGCGACATCTGTGGCATTTTGCTGAGAGACAAAACTGTGCATTTCAGAGTGGCCTTTTATTGTGGGCAGTATAAGGTACACCTGTGCACTAATCATGATGTCAGATCAGCATCTTGATGTGGCACACCTGTGAGGTGGGATGGATTATCTCAGCAAAGCAGAAGTGCTCACTATCAAACATTTAGGCAGATTTGTGGACAACATTTGAAAGAAATTGTAATATTGTTTATCTGGAATGAATTTTAGATCTTTGAGTCCATCTCATGAAAAATGGGAGCAAAAACAAAAGTGTAGCGTTTATATTTTTAAGTGTAGTTGTTGTCGCTATTTTTTTTCTGGGAAAAAACATTTACCAAAATTTGCTGTATTATGTATATTTAAATACCGTAACGTTATTGGTGCACAGGTAGAGAAGAACCATGGAGACTGTTTAGCCAATCAGGACGCAGAACACAATGCACTGTGAAAAAAAACTGCACAAAAAAAGCTGTGAAAGGTGAACCGCGTTATAGCGAGGGATCACTGTACATGGGTTTAATCTGACAAAAAATGATGATGAACCGTGTGGGCGTGGCCAAATGGCGAATTGCAGTCCGATATGCACAGATTGTTTCTGAATCACACATGGATCATCCGATTCGCACCAAACTGGAAATGTATGACCTTTGTTCACCTCTAAAGAGCCCAACAGCATTGACTTGTAATTTGACTCCACTGCGCCCCCTAGGTTATTCCATCAGCTATATCTCCTTGCTACATCAGTCGATCTGCATAAGATTTTTTCAGCGTCGTCGGGAAGCGCTGCCGAACGCATCGTTGCGTATCGCCTAGCGGACGGGCGCAGGAACTACACGAGAGCGTCTGCGGCGGCTGGCGGGCGGCGGTACCGGAACCCCCGCGGTGGCCAATAGGCCGGAGCGGCGCTGAGCTGCGAGGGCCGCCCGACGCCGCTTGCGGCTTTAATTAGGCCCGAGCAGCAAAGCGCTGCGAAGGCCTATTGTATCTGTACTGTTTCTTATTACGATTCTGCCCCCCCAAAGAGGCGCCTTTTTGGGGGCTTTATCATATTCAAAAACTCACCAAACTTGGTGGTCGCGACTAGAAAATTTAAAAATTTTGAATTTTAAGGTTGTCACAAAAATCGTAAAAACATTTGCTCAACGGCGGCAACTAGCAATTTTCTGTTGACACAATGGTATGAATGTACTTCATCGTAGAGACATGAAATTTGGTACACATGTAGAGCTCACCAAAAGACTCAGAACTTACATTTAATGTTATAAGCCAACTATTACAGGAAGTCGGCCATTTTGTATTGAAGGTCCATTTTTGACCTCGATTTTGACGTTTACAGCCTTCGTATTTGATCGAACTCCTCCTAGGGATTTCGATTGATCGACTTCAAACTCGGTCAGTCTGATCATAAGGCATGTCTGATTTAAAGTTATCAAAACGGTGACTGTATGAGCTTGCTGAAGGGGGGTTACCAGGGGTCAAAGTTCACCTACTCGCCATGAAACACGAAACTCTTATATTTCCTATATAAAAACACATAGAGGGACCAAACTTTCAGTGATTGATCGTCATCGGGTGTCCTACAATACCCTATGGTCAAATGATGACATCACTTAGGCCACGCCCCCTGAGAACAGGAAGTGTCATGTTTTACTGTGAACGGTCGCTATCTTAGTCCTTTCACCTAATCAACATGAAACTGTGTCCAGAGACAGAAGACATGTTGGTGTGTTGAGGATTCCAACCCCGACCGGCTTTGACATAGCAGGTGGGCGTGGCGAAGTGACCTGTAACGCCGATGCCATACGTTTGGCTCTGAATTCCACAATTTTGGGCCCAGCTGCTCCAAACTCACTAGGATGGATCCTTATCCACCCACCGACAGGAATTCATAACAAAATTTGGTGGGCGTGGCCTAATTTCTCTATAGGGCCCCCTAGAGTTTTTTAAATGAACAGCCCCAAGCCATGCTTTAACCTAGAATTACGAAACTTGGTACATATTTGTATCTTGTCAGGATGTACAAAAAAGTCTCTTAGAGCCATGCTCTAAACCCAACAGGAAGTCGGCCATATTGGATTGATGTTCAGATTTTGACTGCGATTTTGACGTTTACAGCCTTTGCATTTGATCGAACTCCTCCTAGGGATTTCGATTGATCGGCTTCAAACTCGGTCAGTCTGATCATAAGGCATGTCTGATTTAAAGTTATCAAAACGGTGACTGTATGAGCTTGCTGAAGGGGGGTTGCCAGGGGTCAAAGTTCACCTACTCGCCATGAAACACGAAACTCTTATATATCCTGCACAGAAACTCACAGAGACACCAAACCTTCAGTTATTGATCATCATTAGGTGTCCTAAAAGACCCTGTGGTGAAATTATGACATCGCTTAGGCCACGCCCCCTGAGAACAGGAAGTGTCATATTTTACTGTGAATGGTCGCTATCTTAGCCCTTTGACCTAATCAACATGAAACTGTGTCCAGAGACAGAAGACATGTTGGTGTGTTGTGGATCCAAGCCCTGACCGGCTGCGATGAAGCAGCTGGGTGTGGCGGCGTGGCGAAGTGACCTGTAACGCCGATGCCATAAGTTTGCTTCTAGATTCCACGTTTCAACCGAGCTGCACCAAACTTGGCCTGACTCATCCTGGTGTGATGCCTGACAATGCTATGTCATCATATTATGACGTGATCTAAGCCCCGCCCCCTCAGAATGAATTAAGAGAGATCTTCTGTGTTAAACAGAATAAACAGTCCACGTTCGTCATTTGAAGGGCAATGCTGCCCTCTGGTGTCGAATTACTGAAATAATGAAACGTTTTCAGTAATTCGACACCAGAGGGCAGCATTGCCCTGCAAATGAAATTTTGTAATACAGAGGAAAACAAGAAAAATTTGTATTTCTAACACAAAAACTCACAGACACACCAAACGTTCAGTTATTGATCATCAACTTGTGTCCAATAATATCCAATGGTTAAATGATGACATCACTTAGGCCACGCCCCCTGACAACAAGAAGTCTCGTATTTTACTGTGAACGGACGATAGCTTCTGCACCAAACTTGGCCTGAGTGATCCTGGTGGGATGCCCGTCGATTCTACGTCATCATATTATGACGTCATCTAAGCCCCGCCCCCTCAGAACAGAAAGTGCTATTTTTTTCCTTGGAAACTTTCATCTATGGCTCTCTTGACCTAATCAAGGTGATTCTGTGTTGGATGGCAGATAGAAAGTTGGTCTCGCTTGCTTTAAAGTGTTTTCAATGGCGGCAACGCCATTCGTATACGTTTGCCTCTACATTCCACATATTTTGACCGAGCTGCATCAAACTTGGCCTGAGTGATCCTGGTGGGATGCCCGTCGATCCTACGTCATCATATTATGACGTCATCTAAGCCCCGCCCCCTCAGAACAGGAAGTGCCTTTTTTTCCTTGGAAAGCTCTGCTTATGGCTCTCTTGACCTAATCAAGATGATTCGGATGATAAACTCTGTCAATGCTCGCTGCTGGCTGAACCGTGTGGGCATGGCCAAATGGCAAATATCAGTCCCTCGCCATATTCATACGTTTGGCTCTTATTCACGCATAGATCATCCGATTGGCGCCAAACTGGATATGTATGACCTTTGTTCACCTCTAAAGAGCCCAACGGGTTTGAAATGTAATTTGGCTCCACTGCGCCCCCTAAGTTAATACATCGGCTGTATCTCCTCGATGCATCGACCAATCTGCACCAGATTTTTTGACAGTTGTCAGGGAGCGCTGCCGAACGCATTCACGCGTATCGCCCGGTGGACGGGCGGGGGAAATGCGCGACAGCTTCTGCGGCAGCTGGCGGGCGGCGGTGCTGGAAACCGCGCGAGAGCTTCTGCGGTGGCCGGAACCCCCGCGGTGGCCAATAGGCCGGAGCGGCGCTTGCTGCGAGGGCCGCCCGAGGCTGCTTGCAGCTTTAATTTATTTTATTCCTGGCTTTCATTAAGCTGCTGAATTACTTCATGTTTTTCTTGACAAGCAGCTTATAAATTTATTTATAAATGACTTTAGTTTGCCGTCTGTAATATTGTTACTGTAAACAAGTCATTATTTGGCGGTTAATCAGAACAAAATAAGTTGTTTTGTGGCTTTTTTGTCCCTATACTTTAAAATATTTTAGTTTAATTACACTCTTTATTACTAAACTTTGCTAAATAGACTTTGGTAGCGATGCTATGTGGGATTGAATCTGTATAAAAGTGTAATATTAGTGTGCATTAATCATATCCCATCATTCCAGTGACATATTGTGGCTGCTGCTGAAACAGACAGAAAACGGATCAATGCTCTGATCTGTATTTGTCTTTAATTTAATTCCAATAAAAACCTGTTTCCTCTGATACTGTTTTATTCTTACAAACCTCTGTAACTAAAATATTTGAACAGGTAGGATATTCTAGGATTAGTGCAAACATCTACAGCTTTTCATTTTAAACAGGTAGATGTTCAGATGAAGGAAGTGATCTTCTTGTGGTTTCGTCATGGATAGAAATTGTTCTGATGCTAAGCTAACCATAATTGCTAAGCTTCCACTTCAGTCACTCTAATAATGTTATAAAATATATTTAACATTAACAACCAGCTGTAGTTTCTGATTGTAAACATGACGGTAATAAAAAGGCAACTTTTTTACTAGCAGAGCAGGAGTTAAATCAGTCAGCCATCGCTGTGTTCAGGGAGCGATTATTAATAATCGCAAAATAAAGATCAAGCCTGAAAACCTGATATGGTAACAGACTGAATGTTTTGTTTTTAACGTAATCTCTGCTCGGCTTGCTGGCACAGGCGGTTGCCACGGCAACTGGTGTGCTAAAACGACAAAGAGAGACGGAGAGTAAAAAGGTAGAGCGGTTGTGAGTTGATCACCTGTTCAGGTTATTTTATCTTCGCTCATTTCAGCCGCTGGAGTTTCTGAACGTTCAATAAACCACAAACTTGGACTGATGACGAGTAGAAGTTATTCACAACAAACATCAAATGGGACAAATATATTTCATTAAGTAACAAACAAATGGCTTCTACCGCCATAATTATATGAAAATAAATTAATTTTCTAATATAAAAAATAGTTTGCTGCTCTCTGGTGTCTCGCTTTGAGCTCAGAGTCTGAAAGGATTTTCCTCTTTCAAACTTGCTGTTTATTCTTCCTCTTATTTAGTGGAAATATTGATGTTGGTGAGACTTTGTCCAAAATGATAACCTTTCTAGCTCCACTGCTGAAAATGAGGAGCAACATTCACAAATGAGATTGAAATCAAATCCAGTTCAACATCTGAGCTGATTCCTCTGGATCCTGTTGGAGGAAAATATCCCAGCATCAGACGATGTAGTTTTATCTTAACAGAGCTCAGAGGTTCCTGGCGCCATGTCAGGAAGACCAAGTGAAGCTGCAGGATCTTCAGAACTACTGGTCCTACTGACCATCCTCTGTCTGGACACAGGACCAATATCACCAGTTTAAAAGCTAAAATGAATGGTTATATACCAGAGAAAACTGGGATGCACTCCAGGCCATGACGTTCAGAATTTCTGTCTCCTGGCGTCTGGAGGCGACAATATTACCAACAGTATGCTGAGGGAAACACGGCTCCACTTTGTAGCAGGAGCTGCCCAGCTTTTAGTCAAAGCAGGTGTTTTTGGGCCTTCCCTCCTCCTGTCCATCCCAAAGTACTGCTCAACCCACCGAACACAGACCTACCAGAACCAGAACCAGCCTGAAACCACAGCTCACAGTTTTAAAAGCATTTCTTCATAGCAAAATGTTTGGTTTAATATGCATCTGAATTAGTGATTTGACTTTATTGATGTGATTCAAACAAGTTCAGAGAAAACTCAGCAGATATAAGGCCAGCGGTAGAAAAGAAGAAATAAAATCTTAAAATGAGGTGAAATGTGAGGAACTGAAGAGCAGAATTGAAACATCAGCAGCAGGAGAAGCTGAGATTATAAACATGAGCATTAGAAATATTGTTCAAACGGTTTAAAACATTTAGAGATACAGAAAAAACGGATATTTACATCAAATCATAAAAATAGTTAGACAGAATCCTGCTTGTGGCGTCACAGCGTAAAGCCTCGCGATATCTCGCGAGCTTTACATGCAAACTTTCAGCTGAAACTCCTCCAGCCAATCAGACGAAGGCTGCGCAGCGGCTTGACCAATCAGAGTCGGCTCTCTACGGCGCGACGCCTCTGCGCCGCAGCGTCTCATTGACTTTAGCTGGAGGCGTGCCGCCTCTGCGCCGCGGCAGCGTCGGCTCCGCCACTATGCGGCCGCTCCTCGGCTGAGATGTGACAGAGGTGCGGCAGGAACCACCGACTCCGAACAGAACCCGGAACCGAACCAGCAGGACAGAACCGGTCCGGCTCGAATCGTAAGTAGGAACTGGGTCCGGAAGCGGCGCGGCGGTTTGACGCCAAGGAGCGCGGTAGGAAATGTGCGGGAGGAGCCGCGGTGCGGCGGGCCGCCGGGGTTCGGAACCGAGAACCAGCCGGAACCTCCGCGAGGCGAGGCTCCCCGCAGCTCCATCCGGCCGGAAGCTGCTTGAAGCTCGGTCTCGGTACCGGCAGAGGTTCTGGCACCGCGCGGCGCGCTGACGCCGCTGCGGAAAACGCGTCACAGGCCTAAATATTTACTGTGCTGCTCCTCTTCCTCCTCCTCTTCCTCTCTGCCCTCTAGGCTCCCATCCTGCCTTTTCTTCATCATGTCCATCCAGCCTCCTCCTCTTCCTCAGAAATGAACCTGCTGGTGTCCAGGTGAGGCCAGGAGACAGGAAGTGACGTCACACAGCAGGTGAAATTGTAGCGGCTTCACTCCATCCATTGGCCGAACCCAGAAGCAACTACCAATCACAGCTGGAGTACCAGGAGAGAATCCACCGGGATTCAAACCAGAAACCTCCTGCAGCAGCGGGGAGTTTAACTCTGGATTAATTCAGGTTTAAGTCTGGATTAATTCAGGTTTAACTCTGGATTAATTCAGGCTTAACTCTGGATTAATTCAGGTTTAAGTCTGGATTAATTCAGGTTTAAGTCTGGATTAATTCAGGCTTAACTCTGGATTAATTCAGGTTTAAGTCTGGATTAATTCAGGCTTAACTCTGGATTAATTCAGGTTTAAGTCTGGATTAATTCAGGTTTAACTCTGGATTAATTCAGGTTTAACTTTGGATTAATTCAAGGTTAACTCTGGATTAATTCAAGGTTAACTCTGGATTAATTCAAGGTTAACTCTGGATTAATTCAGGTTTAAGTCTGGATTAATTCAGGCTTAACTCTGGATTAATTCAAGGTTAACTCTGGATTAATTCAGGTTTAACTCTGGATTAATTCAAGGTTAACTCTGGATTAATTCAGGTTTAACTTTGGATTAATTCAGGTTTAAGTCTGGATTAATTCAGGTTTAACTTTGGATTAATTCAGGTTTAAGTCTGGATTAATTCAGGTTTAACTCTGGATTAATTTAAGGTTTAAGTCTGGATTAATTCAAGGTTAACTCTGGATTAATTCAGGTTTAACTCTGGATTAATTCAGGTTTAACACTGGATTAATTCAAGGTTAACTCTGGATTAATTCAGGTTTAACTCTGGATTAATTCAGGTTTAACTCTGGATTAATTCAAGGTTAACTCTGGATTAATTCAGGTTTAACTCTGGATTAATTCAGGTTTAACTCTGGATTAATTCAGGTTTAACTCTGGATTAATTCAAGGTTAACTCTGGATTAATTCAGGTTTAACTTTGGATTAATTCAGGTTTAAGTCTGGATTAATTCAGGTTTAACTTTGGATTAATTCAGGTTTAAGTCTGGATTAATTCAGGTTTAACTCTGGATTAATTCAAGGTTTAAGTCTGGATTAATTCAAGGTTAACTCTGGATTAATTCAGGTTTAACACTGGATTAATTCAAGGTTAACTCTGGATTAATTCAGGTTTAACTTTGGATTAATTCAAGGTTAACTCTGGATTAATTCAGGTTTAAGTCTGGATTAATTCAGGCTTAACTCTGGATTAATTCAGGTTTAACTCTGGATTAATTCAGGTTTAAGTCTGGATTAATTCAGGTTTAACTCTGGATTAATTCAGGTTTAACTCTGGATTAATTCAGGTTTAACTCTGGATTAATTCAGGCTTAACTCTGGATTAATTCAGGCTTAACTCTGGATTAATTCAAGGTTAACTCTGGATTAATTCAGGTTTAAGTCTGGATTAATTCAGGCTTAACTCTGGATTAATTCAGGTTTAACTCTGGATTAATTCAGGTTTAACTTTGGATTAATTCAGGCTTAACTCTGGATTAATTCAAGGTTAACTCTGGATTAATTCAAGGTTAACTCTGGATTAATTCAGGTTTAACTCTGGATTAATTCAGGTTTAACTTTGGATTAATTCAGGCTTAACTCTGGATTAATTCAAGGTTAACTCTGGATTAATTCAAGGTTAACTCTGGATTAATTCAGGTTTAACTTTGGATTAATTCAGGTTTAAGTCTGGATTAATTCAGGTTTAACTTTGGATTAATTCAGGTTTAAGTCTGGATTAATTCAAGGTTAACTCTGGATTAATTCAGGTTTAACTCTGGATTAATTCAGGTTTAACACTGGATTAATTCAGGTTTAAGTCTGGATTAATTCAGGCTTAACTCTGGATTAATTCAGGTTTAAGTCTGGATTAATTCAGGTTTAACTTTGGATTAATTCAAGGTTAACTCTGGATTAATTCAGGTTTAAGTCTGGATTAATTCAGGCTTAACTCTGGATTAATTCAGGTTTAAGTCTGGATTAATTCAGGTTTAACTTTGGATTAATTCAGGCTTAACTCTGGATTAATTCAGGCTTAACTCTGGATTAATTCAAGGTTAACTCTGGATTAATTCAGGTTTAAGTCTGGATTAATTCAGGCTTAACTCTGGATTAATTCAGGTTTAACTCTGGATTAATTCAGGTTTAACTTTGGATTAATTCAAGGTTAACTCTGGATTAATTCAAGGTTAACTCTGGATTAATTCAAGGTTAACTCTGGATTAATTCAGGCTTAACTCTGGATTAATTCAAGGTTAACTCTGTATTAATTCAGGTTTAACTCTGGATTAATTCAGGTTTAAGTCTGGATTAATTCAGGCTTAACTCTGGATTAATTCAAGGTTAACTCTGGATTAATTCAGGTTTAACTCTGGATTAATTCAGGCTTAACTCTGGATTAATTCAGGTTTAACTTTGGATTAATTCAGGTTTAACTCTGGATTAATTCAGGTTTAACTTTGGATTAATTCAGGTTTAACTCTGGATTAATTCAGGCTTAACTCTGGATTAATTCAGGCTTAACTCTGGATTAATTCAAGGTTAACTCTGGATTAATTCAGGTTTAAGTCTGGATTAATTCAGGCTTAACTCTGGATTAATTCAGGTTTAACTCTGGATTAATTCAGGTTTAACTTTGGATTAATTCAGGCTTAACTCTGGATTAATTCAAGGTTAACTCTGGATTAATTCAAGGTTAACTCTGGATTAATTCAGGTTTAACTCTGGATTAATTCAGGTTTAACTTTGGATTAATTCAGGCTTAACTCTGGATTAATTCAAGGTTAACTCTGGATTAATTCAAGGTTAACTCTGGATTAATTCAGGTTTAACTTTGGATTAATTCAGGTTTAAGTCTGGATTAATTCAGGTTTAACTTTGGATTAATTCAGGTTTAAGTCTGGATTAATTCAAGGTTAACTCTGGATTAATTCAGGTTTAACTCTGGATTAATTCAGGTTTAACACTGGATTAATTCAAGGTTAACACTGGATTAATTCAAGGTTAACTCTGGATTAATTCAGGTTTAACTTTGGATTAATTCAAGGTTAACTCTGGATTAATTCAGGTTTAAGTCTGGATTAATTCAGGCTTAACTCTGGATTAATTCAGGTTTAAGTCTGGATTAATTCAGGTTTAACTTTGGATTAATTCAGGCTTAACTCTGGATTAATTCAGGCTTAACTCTGGATTAATTCAAGGTTAACTCTGGATTAATTCAGGTTTAAGTCTGGATTAATTCAGGCTTAACTCTGGATTAATTCAGGTTTAACTCTGGATTAATTCAGGTTTAACTTTGGATTAATTCAAGGTTAACTCTGGATTAATTCAAGGTTAACTCTGGATTAATTCAAGGTTAACTCTGGATTAATTCAGGCTTAACTCTGGATTAATTCAAGGTTAACTCTGTATTAATTCAGGTTTAACTCTGGATTAATTCAGGTTTAAGTCTGGATTAATTCAGGCTTAACTCTGGATTAATTCAAGGTTAACTCTGGATTAATTCAGGTTTAACTCTGGATTAATTCAGGCTTAACTCTGGATTAATTCAGGTTTAACTTTGGATTAATTCAGGTTTAACTCTGGATTAATTCAGGTTTAACTTTGGATTAATTCAGGTTTAACTCTGGATTAATTCAGGCTTAACTCTGGATTAATTCAGGTTTAACTTTGGATTAATTCAGGTTTAACTCTTAACTCTGGTTTAAGAATAAAAACAGATTAAAATGAAATAGAACATCCTCTTCTGTCCCTCGGTGGACAAACGGAGGAAACTCCTCAGTTCTGATGTTTGGATCTTGAGCGGGTTCTGGTCCGGTTGGACCTGAGACAATAGAACCTGCTTTCTCCTGGACTCACCTGAACTACAGAGATGCAGGTCAAGGTCAGGTCAGGGTCAGGTCATTGTCCTGACTTATCCTGCTTCCGCTCAGACGTGACGTCAGGACGTCTCTGTCCTCTCCTCATTGGCTGCTGGAGTGTCACATAATTAACCCTGAACAGTCTTCCTCCTCTCTGATTGGCTGCACCATCAGCTTCCTGCGTGAATATCGGCCAATCAGATGCTTGCAGTTGCACCAGCGCAATCTTGTTTTCCAGTGACCTTTGACCTACTCCTCCTACTGTCTGCTTAAATATTTGTTTAATGGTTTTTATCTTATTTTCGCAGCATTTTTTAAAATGTAATGTATATCTTTGACCTTTAGAGGGCAGCAGAGTGAACAAAGGAGGCAGATCAACTTTAAAGTTTTCATGACGTTTTTCCAATTTTCTATTTGTAGTTTTTATACAGTTTTAAAACATATTTGTTATGATTTATGTTGGCTAAAAAGGCAGGTTGTGGGAGAAGCATAAGACATGGGGCAAAGGTCAACGGGCCGAGACTCAATCATGGGATTCAAACCCGTTTGGGCTGCGTGGCGGGCCGAGGCCTCCGGGCTCTAAACGCTGTGCCACCGGCCGCGCAACACACCGATCTCATTTTCAACAAAATGTAATATTTTTTAATGTAATTTTCTTATCTAGTTATTTTTGATATTTTGTTAGATTTAGTTTTACATTATTAAACTGATTTCTGATGTCATGTTGAATGTTTTACTTTTTGTAACATTTATTTGAAGGTTGTGTTCATATTTTATATTCTTTAGTTATTAAATGTTTTTTATTTTAAGTCTAGCACATTTAATACATGAAACCGATAGTGAGGTCATAAATGTTTTATTTGTACATTTTAATGTCATTTTTTAATTGCTGAACGCGGAAGCGTAGCCATGATATTTTTTCCACCTCTGTAATGTTTGTAACTTTACTGCTCTTATTTTGAAGGGCCGTCTTCCGGTCGTCTCGACCATTTAATCCTTCCTCTCGGAGCTCCGTGTCCCGGCGGCGGCTTCCTGTTATTGTCACAGCCCGCTCCGGTGGATTTCACTGATTAACGGCTGGATCTTGGTGAGTAACCAAATTCTGGCCCGGTTCTGGTACTTCTGCGATGAGCTCCGGGTTTTTATTCTGACAGTTCCCGCCGGGAAGGAGAGCAGCTGGTCCTGCTTCCTGACAGCCGCCCGGCCCCGGAACTTCTCTGAGAAAAACGCCGGTTTTACTCCTGCGAGCCGGGCGAACTACGGCAGCGGTTTTAGCAGCGGGTCGGGATGTTTCCAGAACCATGACTGTGTAGGGCTCGGTTCGGCTTCCGGACGGCAGTCATAAAATGTTGCAGCGAGAGCCAAATTAAGCTTTACTGAGAGAAGTCAGGCGGCTGGCGCCCTCTGTCGGCCACCTGGGGAACAACAGGAAGTCAGGAACCTCTGGGAGGAGTTTAATAAAAATACTGAGTGAGATAAACTGATCCGAGACCAGATCTATTTATCTAGATCTGATCTGTTCATCTAGAATTGATCTGGAACCTTGCCTTTATACTGAGGAAGAAAACTTGGTTTAATCGAATCATCCAAACAGATTATAGGTCAGTACCAGTTAGCAATCAATCCATTCAGGGCCAAATCATTATCCTAACTGGTTAAACTGGAAACCCAGCAGGTCCTTACAGCATTCACTCCTCCTGGGCAGCAGGGGGCGACAATCCCTTTCATGGAATCATTAACTTTACAGCAATTCCTCATACAGATCATGCATGTAGCGACAGTGGAGAGGAAAAAAATCCCCTTTAACAGGAAGAAACCTCCAGCAGAACCAGAACCGGGCTCAGTACCATGGGAACCGACCGACTGGAGGTTAGCGAAGACACAGCCGAAGAAGAAACAGATGAACTGATGTTGGATTATTTTTGATGTTCATGAAAGTAGAAACAGCAGGAGAGGGAGAGCGATTAGGTGATGGCAGCATCATGCCAGCCGCCTCCAGGAAGGAACCAGCCAATCAGAACACAGAGCAGGTGAAGCTGCCATGGAGAGAAAAGAACAGGAAACCAAAGGTTAAAATGGCGGCAAACGGTGCAAACTGGAGAGTAGTAGAAGAAGAAAGGGAGGAGGAGTGGCCAGTTTGTCCTGCAGCAGCCGGTAGCATCATGACTACAGGAGGAGCTCAGGATGACCCCAGCCAGCAGAACACACTGAGGTTCTGTTGGGTTGCTGAGCTCTGATTGGACCCAGCTGTGGCTCTGTTGGTTCTGTCTGTGCTGGATGGAACCAGAACCGGGCCCCAAGCTCAGTCGGTTCTGGCCGCTCGTCACTAGGAAGTGGCGTTCCTCTCCCTAATCTGACCCCGTGACCCCTGCTCTTCCTCCTCAGGTCGGCTCCTCTTCCTCGCCGCCTGCGGGATGGAGGACTCGGAGACGGAGCTGACGGTGTCGGAGTCGGACGCCCTGGGCGCGGACTTCATCACGGTGGAGCTGGACACGCAGCCCATCGAGTACGTGGTGAAGTGGGCCGAGGTCGGCTCCAAGTTCACCATCTCCTGCGTGAAGAAGGACTCGGACGAGGCGGAGGAGCTGACGGCGGAGCCGCTGAAGATCGAGGCGGACGAGGCCTTCTTCGCGCCATACGAGGAGGTGTTCCCCTGCGAGGTGACGGAGCAGAGCGTGGAGATCAAGACGGACTCGGACGAGGAGGACGAGGACGGCGAGGAGACGCGGCTGCTGCTGGAGGCCGGTGGCGGCGCGCCTGACGGCGAGGCGGACCCGGACGGGGACTACTACGAGCCGGAGGGCCGGCAGTACCGCTGCAGTTACTGCGGGAAGCGCTATAGCCACGCCTCCAGTCTGTACCGGCACCAGCAGACCCACACAGGCCGGACCGGGCCGCCGCCGGCCGCCAAGAGGACCCTGGAGCCGTCGCACCCCGACGCCCGCTACGCCTGCCCGCACTGCGGCATGAGCTTCAAGGGCAGCAGGTGAGCTGGGCGAAAGGTTCTGCTGGGGCGGGAAGCGGGCCGGGTCCGGTACCTGGGCGACTCGCGTTCCTTTAGCTCTGACCCGTTCCATTAGTTCTGACCCGTTCCTTTAGTGCTGACCCGGTTCTGACCCGTTCCTGACCCGTTCCTGACCCGTACCTTTAGTTCTGACCCGGTTCTGACCCGTTCCTTTAGTTTTGACCCATGCCATTAGTTCTGACCCGTTCCGTTAGTGCTGACCCAGTACTGACCCGTTCCTTTAGCTCTATCCTGGTTCTGACCCGCTCTGTCTCCCCAGGATGCTGGGCAGCCACCTGCGGCTCCATGGGAAGCGGCGCATCCACCCCTGCAACATCTGTGGGAAGGAGTTCAACCACAGCTCCAGCCTGTCACGCCATCGCCTCGTCCACAAGAAGGGGAAGGGCGGGGCCAGGGAGGCGGAGCCCACCGCCGCCCTGCGCCACAAGGCCGCCGCCAGGAACAAGAAGCCCCGTAAGGCGGGCGGTGGCGTGGCGGCAGGCCCGGCAGCGGGCCCGGCGGACCGGTTCTACGCCTGCCCGCAGTGCGACCTGAGCTTCCGGACGTCCACCCAGCTGTCCAAGCACCAGGTGAGCCACGTGAAGGAGCTGCTGGACAGCTACACGCCCGGCAAGGAGAACCTGGGCGAGAGCTCGTCCGACCTCAAGATCCGCCTCAAGCTCTGCTCCCGCGACAAGCCCAACTTCTACACCCTGTGCAAGAAGAACCGCCGCCGCCGCGGGGGGCGGCCCCCCCGCGGGGCCGACGACGACCCGGAGGCCGGCGCCGGGGAGCCGGGCGGCCGCCGCCACGCCTGCGACCTCTGCGGCAAGAGCTTCAGCCACGCCTCCAGGCTGGCGCGGCACCAGCAGACTCACGGTGCTGGCCCGGGAAAGCCCGTCCTCGCCAAGCCGGGCCTGGCCGCCTCCAAGTCCAAGACCTACGTGTGCGTGGCGTGCAACAAGACCTTCATGCACTCCTCCAGCTTCTCCCGCCACAAGAAGGCGCACCTGCAGGCCGCCCACCTGCAGGCCGCCGCCCTGAGCCGCAGCCCTCCCATGGTGGACGAGACCGCCCCGCTGGAGTCCGACTCCGAGTGAGGGTCTCTTCGACCCGGACCCGTTCTGGGTTGGTTCTGGACCGGCGCCGACCGGTTCTGGACCGGTTCTGGGACCAGTTGTGGTCAGAGTGAGAAATGTTCTGGACCCGTTGGGATTCTAGTTCTCCAGGTTTCAGGAACTGGAACTGGTTCTGTGTAGATAGCAGCAGGACGGCCATATATGGGCGTGTCGGCCGCTTCCATATATGGTCAGAAGGGACCGTTAGCTTCCTGCTCCTCTGAATGGGCTTACAGGCAATCCACCTGTTCTGGTCCCGCCCCCTGCCCCGCCCCCTCCTCAAACAGTCCCAGAGCCTCATGGGAAATGGAGTCAAGGCCAGCAGACTCTTCAGTAAACTGACTGCTGATTGGATGGTTCAAATGAAACCTGTGAAATTGGTTATTGATCAGCGATCGATTCCTACGGACAATCTGTCACCAACATAAAAGCGTTTCCTGCGGATGCCCCGCCCCCTTCACTCTGTGTTCCTGCTCGACACTTTGAGTTTTATTGTGTGAATTGGAGTTAATTTAATGGTGATTTATTTATAAATGTGTGGGCCCCCCGACCCCCACCTCCTGTAGAAGATAAGCAGCACTTGATGCCCCGCCCCTTAATACCCTTCCCCTTAACGCCCCCCACCCCCATCGTGTTGGTTTGTTTGGGTTTGGTTCTGCAGATAGAAAGAACAACGTTCCTTATTGTACTAGAATAAACCTGTTCACCTGTTCTGTCGCCATTTTCTAATAAATATTAAAACATCTTCCTGTCTGCTTCCACTTCCTATTGCATCAAGTAGGCTTTTAATTTGAAGGGTCACATTCTGAGCCAGGGGTTCTGATGGATCATAACCAGAACCGCATCAAGATGAAGCTGCAGGTAATGTGCCAGCGCAGGGTGATCACCGAAGCCAATAACGCCTTTCAAAATTATGTTAAACATTTAGGTTGTCATGGAAACCAGTTGGACTCCTGGTTGGCTGAATCTGTGGGGGGTATGAATACTTGTGGTCTCCAGGTTAACCTCCTCCTCTGGCCGCAGCCTGCCGTTCCCCTCCAGTCCGGCAGGTGGCTGTAATCCTGCCCGCTAAGTGCCGGACTACAGCTCCCAGAGTGCACCGCGGCCGGCAGGCTGTAAACACGTCCATGAAGGACGCGCAGCAGGATGATCGGTGAGTTCTGGTCCGGTTCTCGGTTAGGTTCGGATCGAAGATCGATCAGGTGACTCGGGGACACGTGACCTGATCGACCCGCAATTCCTACAACTTAAAGATCAGAACCGCGGTGGACTGGGCTCCGACCAGAACCTGTCCAATAGGCCGGGTCACAGGGTTCCGAACCAGTCAGAAGAACCGAGCGGTCTAGATTTATTTAAATTGGTAATAAAATTGAGAAAGTTCTGGAGGTGAGTCCAGGTCCAGTTCTACCATCCTGCATCCCTCAGTGAATGGACCGGTACCGGCCCGCCAGTGCGGCAGGTTCTGGAGGACTGGACCTGGTCAGCCCAGTTCTGGTGGTTCTGATGCACAGAAAGTCAGTGACGTGTTGGACCCGAAACTGGACCTCTTGGTTCTGGACCGCTGGGACCAGAAACAACCGGACCCAAAAACTAGAATAAAAATTAAATAAACTGGAATATGAATGAAGTTTCAGTGAATAATTTAAAAAACGGTGATTTAAAACTTTTATTTCTGTGAATGTTGATGATTTTGCTTACAGCTGATGAAAACACATTATAGATTATTAAACCAATAATAAATAAAGATTATAGATTATTAAACCAATAATAAATAAACATTACTAATGCCTTATGATGGTTCATATTTTCAACAGGTGCTTTTAATGACAAGTCTCACCTGAGCGAATATTGAAATGTCTTCCTGTTGTAGTTCTTAAAGCAGAACCTGCCGGTCCAGGTGTGTCAGGGGGCGGGGCTACCAGAGAACCAATCATTCATCAAAGTTCAAACAACAAATACATTAAAAACACAAAGAAACATCAGAATGAACTGAAGCCATCCGGATCAGAAACAGAACCAGGTTCTGATCCGGCTGAACGCCCTCACCTGGTTCTGGTTCTGGTCCTGGTCCTGCCTGAGACCGACTAGAGCCATATGAACCCAACAGGCCGTCAGAAGTAAAACCATGAAATCTGCTTGAGTGTGAAGTTAGAGCCTCACCTGTGCTGCAGTGTTTGTGCGGTTCAACCGCGGCCCCGGCGTTGCCATGGAGCTGAGCGCGGCGGCCCGCGTGGCGGAGCTGAAGGAGATCGTGGCGAGCCAGCAGGGAGTTCCTGCCCAGGAGCTCCGGGTTCTGTTCGCCGGCAGGGAGCTGCAGAGCTCCGCCTCCCTCCAGGTGAGCTGCCACTCCCATGTGCAGGTAGCGCTTACCTGCTGTCCTTCTCACCTGCTGTCCTTCTCACCTGCTGTCCTCCTCATCTGCTGTCCTTCTCACCTGCTGTCCTCCTGTCAGGGCTGTGACCTCCCAGAGCACAGCACAGTCCACGTGGTGCTTCCTCCTCCAGGCTCCCTCCACCTGCCGCCGCCGCAGGAACACCTGGCTGCCAGCGTAACAAGGCTGACCCGGCTGGACCTGAGCTCCTCCAGGCTGGCCGCCGTCGCCACCGCCGCAGTGCAGACCACCGTCCTGGAGGGAGGAGGAGGAGATGAAGATCAGAGGACAGAGCAACAGGCTGCAGCTCCTAAAGGTCAGTAGCTCCTAAAGGTCAACACACACCTGTCTCCAGGTGTGTGTTGTGTCTCCAGGTATGTGTTCTCTGTCTCCAGGTGTGTGTAGTACCTTCTTCGTGTACTGTAAGCGCTGCTCATCCATCCAGTCAGGGAAACTCCGTGTTCGCTGTCGGCGCTGCAGACAGATGACGCTGACGCTCTGCAGGGTGAGAACGGAACTGCAGTACTTCCTGTGTGTGTACTACTTCCTGTGTAGTAATTCCAGTCCTGCTGCAGTTCCTGCTGGCAGCCAGCAGGGCGTGCTGTTACCCTTCTGTGTGTCTGTCTCTCAGGGTCCTTCCTGCTGGGATGATGTTCTCCTGCCTGGACGGATTCATGGCGTCTGTCAGTTTGAAGGTTGCCACGGCAATGAGGCGGTAAGGGGCGGGGCCTGAGAGTTTCAGACAGGAAGTCCTTGATCTCTTAACTTTGATTGGTCCTTGATGGCAGGAGTTCTACATGAAATGTGCGTCTCACCCCACGTCAGAGGACGACGTCTCGGTGGCGCTGGACCTCGTCCTGTCCAACACCAGAAGCGTTCCCTGCATCGGCTGCACCGACATCAGGTAACGTCCTCACCTGTTTCTCCCTCCGTCCCTCTCCGCCCCCCTCCTCACCCAGTCTCCGTCTCCAGGGACGTGGTTCTGGTCTTCCAGTGTTCGGACCGTCATGTGATCTGCCTGGACTGCTTCCAGCGCTACTGCCAGACGCGGCTGAACGAGCGGCAGTTTATTTATGACGCTGTGATTGGATACTCGTTGCCATGTGCAGGTTAGGGGCGGAGCCTCAAGGGAGCGGGTCCAACAGGTGATGTGCCTGACTTCCTGTTGTCTCTCTGCAGCTGGCTGTGAAAACTCTCTGATCAGAGAGTTACATCACTTCAGGATCCTGGGAGACAATCAGGTGACTCCACCACAGAAAGAGTCAGGGTCACCCCAGGAAGTACTTCCTGTGTTCTTGGGTCACCCCAAGAAGTACTTCCTGTGTTCTCGGGTCACCCCAGAATTGGTGACTCATTGAGGTTCAGCTGAATAAATATGGAGGTGAAATAAAGTAACGGAGGAAGCAGAACCTGGATCAGAGGCGAATACACTGGAAGCAGTGGGAGGTTGATGGGGGTGTGGCCGGTCAGAGGGAGGCGGGGCAGCTGGAGCAGAGGAAGATGAGGAAGATGAGGGAATGAACACTGAGGGATCTTAGTCACCAGGGAAAAGGACGAACCCTAACAACAGAACAGGAAGTGATGCAGAGAGACTTTGTCTGCTGAACAGTCCCGAAATGGAACCAGTTCAAACCAGTTCAAACCTTCAGGTGCCTGTAGTTCACCTGAAACACCTGCAGACAGGTGAGGACAGGAACTGATGACCAGCAGAGATCAGGTCTCTGTTCAGCTGCATCACTTCCTGTCCAGGTGTTTCCAGATGAACCATCTCCAGCTGGGGGTTCGGTTGTGTGGGCCGGTGCTGACCCCTGTGGTTCTCCCTCAGTACGGCCGCTACCAGCAGTACGGCGCTGAGGAGTGTCTACTGACCGCCGGCGGCGTGCTGTGTCCCTCACCTGGCTGTGGGGCGGGGCTTCTACCACCTGAGGGCAGCAGGAAGGTGGAGTGTGACCGGCGGCTGCTGGGCTGCGGCTTCGTCTTCTGCAGGGACTGCAGGGAGGGCTTCCATGAGGGGCCGTGCGAGGGCCCTGCAGCCCCGCCCCCAGCGGACGCCTGCCAGGTGAGTCACATGATGATAATGATGATGATGATGACGATGATGATGGAGGTGATGAAGGCGGTCCCTCTCCTCAGGGCTTCGTGGTGGAGGACGAGGCGTCTCAGAGAGGGAGGTGGGACCGGGCGTCTCTGCAGCTCATCCTGGAGTCGACCCGGCGCTGCCCGCGCTGCCTGGTACCTGTGGAGAGGAACGGTAAGCTCCGCCCCAGAGCCCGCCCATTTGTCCACCAGGTGAGCACTGAAGGCTGCCTGTGTCTCCCCCTGCAGGCGGCTGCATGCACATGCAGTGTACCCAATGCCGAGCGGAGTGGTGCTGGCTCTGCGGCGCCCCCTGGAACAGGGAGTGCATGGGGAACCACTGGTTTGGATAGATGCTGCGGCCAGGCTCCGCCCACCGCCGGGGGGGCGTGGCTCCGTCCATCATCGGTTCAGACTGTGGATTTGTCCCTGAGTGTAAATAACAGAATAAAATGTGAGAACCCGACTGCGTCTGTCCCTGTGTCTGAGACTGTCATGTTTTGGTTTACTTGATTAACCCACATGCGCAGAACACACTAGAGAGACCAAGGTAAGATCAGTGGTTTATTATAAACACGGTGTAAAATGTGAAAGACATCCAGGATGGGACACTCGGGAGGGCGGAACCGGACCAATGGTCTTCCTGAAGAGGAACACAGAAGTGAGAACAGAATGCCGGGAGGGAAACGGAAGTTCAGCGGTTCGAGGCCTTACTTGCTGGTGGATAAAGCGGAGCTGAGAGGGATAGGCATCACGGTGGATCAGGGGTTGGAGCAGAGAGAACGGGCGACGGCGGCGTTGGAGGGCGGACAGGTGAGACAGGCTCTTCGGGAAACAAGGAGGATCAGGTTTTGTGGTCTCGATGATTCCTCCGGCCACAGGGAATCCGGACGGACAGGATGCCGGCAGCTCTGCGGCAACGAAAACCTGAGGCGAGGCCACAAGAGCAGAATATTAGACTAGAGCAGATGGTCTGAGGTCAGCAATAAAACTGGATCTACCATTTACGAGCTAACACTCTGGCACAAGAGTGTTGACGATGTCCTCCTGAAATACTCCTCCCAACAAGGTAAGTGGCAGCAGGTGTGCCGGCAGGATCCGCCGACCAGGCCCACCACGAAGTTCCTGAACGCCCCCTGTTGGAGAAGGCCGCAGGAACCTCCTCCAGTCCTCCGGAGATCCACAACAGAGACAGTCAGCTGTCCTCAGCTGGACGTCCAACAGCGTTCCTCTCAGTCCGGGATATTTACGGAAAAATACCCAGATAGCAAGAAAAACAATATTGTTTATGGAAAAAATCTGATCATATATGATCACATGAACAAAACACTTTATCACATGTGGAAAATTTGAACACCATGTGAATGACAAGGGAAATGAATATTCCTTAATATTTATCTTAATGTTAGTTGACATATTTACCTATCAAGCTGCAGGGTAGGGTAGCATTTATGATGCTGAACTCATGTTAAGATGAGGCGATCAATATTTAAAATAAAGAGCTGTTGATCAGAAAACCTAAAGATAAAACTCAGGGAGGATCAGAGTTTATTTAACAGAGACAGAAAAATAATGCAGAAAGTGATTTGTATTGTAGTTTTTACAATATATACAGGATAAACTTAAATCAAATAACTGGTTCAATCTTCCATTAAAGGATCCAACATTAGTTGAACATGTTGCCTAAATATGTTGTCATTTTCCTATTATCTAAAAATATTGCTGTTTGTGATACGCCAAAACTCATAATTACTTCAAAAATGTACATCTTTTGTTATATTTGTCAACCATGGAGATCGCCATCTTTCCACCGATGGGTTGATGATGTCATCAGATCCATTCTGTACTGCAGTCTACAGAGGAAACACAGGAAGGCTAACTTTGAACACAACGAAGGACCTGATCTGGACCCTGGACATTTCTCCACACTTAGAACCATTTATACCAGCAGAACCAACGACGGCTCTAACAGGTGATCGTTACCTTAACTAGCTAAAAATAAACGCCGTGCTGAGACAGGCAGAGCCGGACGGTCTTTGAGATGCTAACAGGAGCTATACTGCCTAAGGTACTGACATCACCGATCCAACCGGACCCATGAAGGTCAGGTGTGGCTGTTAGCGCCATCCGAACCGGACGCTGGGAGAAACGTCAAAAACAAGCAGCACTAATGGAGCTATTACTGCTGGAGATGCTAACGGTGCTATTACTACTGGAAATGCTAATGGAGCTATTACTACTGGAGATGCTAATGGAGCTATTACTACTGGAGATGCTAACGAAGCTATTACTACTGGAGATGCTAACGGTGCTATTACTACTGGAAATGCTAATGGAGCTATTACTACTGGAGATGCTAATGGAGCTATTACTACTGGAGATGCTAACGAAGCTATTACTACTGGAGATGCTAACGAAGCTATTACTGCTGGAAATGCTAATGGAGCTATTACTACTGGAGATGCTAACGGAGCTATTACTGCTGGAAATGCTAACGGAGCTATTACTACTGGAGATGCTAACGAAGCTATTACTGCTGGAGATGCTAACGGAGCTATTACTGCTGGAAATGCTAATGGAGCTATTACTACTGGAGATGCTAACGGAGCTATTACTGCTGGAAATGCTAACGGAGCTATTACTGCTGGAGATGCTAACGGAGCTATTACTGCTGGAAATGCTAACGGAGCTATTACTGCTGGAGATGCTAACGGAGCTATTACTGCTGGAGATGCTAACGGAGCTATTACTACTGGAGATGCTAACGGAGCTATTACTGCTGGAGATGCTAACGGAGCTATTACTACTGGAGATGCTAACGGAGCTATTACTGCTGGAGATGCTAACGGAGCTATTACTACTGGAGATGCTAACGGAGCTATTACTGCTGGAGATGCTAACGGAGCTATTACTACTGGAGATGCTAACGGAGCTATTACTGCTGGAGATGCTAACGGAGCTATTACTACTGGAGATGCTAACGGAGCTATTACTGCTGGAGATGCTAACGGAGCTATTACTACTGGAGATGCTAACGGAGCTATTACTGCTGGAGATGCTAACGGAGCTATTACTGCTGGAGATGCTAACGGAGCTATTACTACTGGAGATGCTAACGGAGCAATTACTACTGGAGATGCTAACGGAGCTATTACTACTGGAGATGCTAACGGAGCTATTACTGCTGGAGATGCTAACAGAGCTATTACTACTGGAGATGCTAACGGAGCTATTACTGCTGGAGATGCTAACAGAGCTATTACTACTGGAGATGCTAACGGAGCTAGAACACCAGTACTGTGAAACCACTACCGACATCAAACAGAGTGTTGGTTCGGCAACAAGCGGACTCAGAGCTACAGAAGTTCTTACTGGGTCACGCAGCCGCAGTCCGACCAGAGGTGAGCGTCATTCATCGCTTCATTTATGAAGCTGAAGGCAGCAGCAGCTTCCTCTGTTTGCTACTCATCTTCATCACCTCTTGTTATTTCAATGCGCTCCGGTTCAAATGAAAAAGTATGGAGTTATATTTGCTTCACAATTATTCAGTCAAATAAATAAAAATATCATGTCAAACAAAAAATAGAACTTATCAAAACTTTTTGATTTGCAAAAAATATTTTCTTTTCAAACAAAAAAACTTATCTCAATAAAAAAAATTAAACTGGTCAAAACTTTTAGAATTGTAATAGTTCTTTTTTTCTTCTTTTTTTTTTTTTTTTTTACAAAAAAGTTTAAAAAAAATTTTTTTTTATTAAAATCACTCATTTTTGTTTGAAGAAGTGAAAAAGTTATTTACTTTTATTTGCGCATGTCAGAATTTTTTGGTTGAGACTAAGTTTTTTTTATGCTCTTCTTTTGGTTCAATGGGGACTGTCTTGCGGTCGGAAGGTTGTAAGTTCGATTCCAGCTTCCTACTGCCACATTTCGACGTGCCTTTGGGCAAGGTACTTAACCCCAAATTGCGTATCAGTGTATAAATGTGCGAGTGGGTGAGAATATGAATGACTCCAGTGTAAAGCGCTTTGAGTGGTCAAAATTACAGGAAAACTGCTAGACAAGTTCAGTCCATTTACCATTTGAGCACAACGAGTTTTGCTTGCCATTCTTTGGCGTCAACTTTATTTGACGATGTAAGACGTGTTCCTATTGGTTAGCGCTGACTAATGCGGATGACGAACGATGTAAGACGTGTTCCTATTGGTTAGCGCTGACTAATGCGGATGACGATCGATGTTAAACGTGTTCCTATTGGTTAGCGCTGACTAATGCGGATGACGATCGATGTTAGACGTGTTGCTATTGGTTAGCGCTGACTAAAGAGGATGACGATCGATGTTAGACGTGTTCCTATTGGTTAGCACTGACTAATGCGGATGACGAACGATGTAAGACGTGTTCCTATTGGTTAGCGCTGACTAATGCGGATGACGATCGATGTTAGACGTGTTGCTATTGGTTAGCGCTGACTAATGCGGATGACGAACGATGTAAGACGTGTTCCTATTGGTTAGCGCTGACTAATGCGGATGACGAACGATGTAAGAAGTGTTGCTATTGGTTAGCGCTGACTGAAGAGGATGACGAACGATGTAAGACGTGTTCCTATTGGTTAGCGCTGACTAAAGAGA
Organism: Xiphophorus maculatus; assembly: GCF_002775205.1. Taxonomy (NCBI): domain Eukaryota; kingdom Metazoa; phylum Chordata; class Actinopteri; order Cyprinodontiformes; family Poeciliidae; genus Xiphophorus; species Xiphophorus maculatus. Next base: position 3,357,644 of record NC_036464.1, on the reverse strand, counting down.
ATGACTCCGACTCCCTGGATCTCAGAACTCTGTCCCGAACTGCAGGGCTTCGGTGACGGGACACAGAATGTGACTGAATGGTTAGTAATCTTCACAAAACAACACCGTTTGGCAGCTACTAAAGTGTCCATCCTTTTTTTCAAAGAAGAAATCTTACACAAGTTATGACGACAGTCACATATTTTGTCTGCCGTGATCCCCAGTAGCATATCCTGCTAGCTAATGTTAGCACTAGGTAAAGTGCATAAACTAGGCTTAATTTTCAGGCGTAATATTCGCCTGTCTTTATGTTAAATTCGTTAACCAGCGCACCTTTGTTGAGTTGCGAGTTGTTTTTTTTTACTGTTAATTGGTGTGTACAGTATGTGTCTTGCATTTAGTTTTATTTCGATTTATATTTAATTTCCTGAGATATCGGCAATTTATTTTCAATTAAAACTCTTAAAAAGATTTTAGGGCTTATTGGGTTTTGATTATGTTGTGTAGCTAAATATGATCACTTGTTTATTTCTGTTTTTCAGGTTTGCGTCATAAAACTTCTTGATGCGTTTCTGAGCCATGATTGAGATGCTGTATGATGTTCAACCAGGACAGGTTGAACCCCCTGAGACCTTCCTGAGGGTAAATGACCTTTCCCTTGGATCCAAACACCTGGACCTGCTGACCGCTACCGTCCATCGGTCAGCCGGATCGTCACAGCGTTGACTAACTTTTTATTTACAGTAAATTAGGATCTGGAAACCGGAGGACCAGACATGCAAAAATCTACCTGCAGACTTTAACGCTGCAGTGATCCTGCACTGAGCCGAGCCGCTGCTCTTCTCCTCCACAGTGACGAGTTTTCATCACCAGTAAAGACAAACAAGTCTGACATCTGAGTAACTGCTGGGAAGTTTATTAAATATTCACTGTTCATTTTGTTATCCTGTTGGTACTTACAATAAAATGTAATCTCTTTTGTAATATTCTGCCCAATAGGAACATGTCTTACATCGTTCGTCATTCATTCGCACATTTATACACTGATACGCAATTTGGGGTTAAGTGCTTTGCCCAGAGGCACATCGACATGTGGCAGGAGGAAGCTGGAACTGAACCTACAACCTTCCGATCGCAAGACAGTCCCCATTGAACCAAAACAGGAGCATCAAAAAAAACTTAGACTAAAAACTTAGTCCCAACCAAAAAATTCTGACATGCCAAATTAAAGTTTATGTTCTGTAATTAAATCTGGAGAGACTCAGACGGAGAAAGAAAGCGATTAGAAAAGTTTATTGACATTAATGAATTAAAGTTCTTTGGCGCTCGAGCTCCAGCTGAGGACATCGAGCTGTGATCTGCAAAAAGCTCGGATGAGCATTCCTGATGCTGATTAGGAATGTCATCCCCGGGACCCGACTCTGGTGGTGGAGGTCGGTGAAGGATGCGAGCCTGGAGAGCCTGGAGAGTGAAGGTGGAGAACGGGCGGAGGTGGGTTGAGCGCGGCTGGAAAGCGGAAGATGCCATGGACGGAGGTTTTTATCAACTGGGGCTTGGTCGGTGATTGAACGTGGCGTGGTCCGGCGTTGATAGGTGGTCGATGGATGATGCGGGTTTGGCTAAAGAGTCTTCCAGTTTGAATTTATGTCTAGGGTTCATATAACTTTTTCACTTCTTCAAACAAAAATGAGTGATTTGAATAAAAAAAAGCTTTTTAAACAATTTTTTTTGTTTAAAAAAAATTACAATTCAAAAAGTTTTGACCAGATTCATTTTTTTAATTTAAATTTCCTTTTTCCAAATCCCAAAGTTTTGATTACAATTCTATTTTTTTTGATTGAATAATTGTGAAACAAATTTAACTCCATAAAAAAGGCTTAATAACCTAATAACTTAAGGAGCCAGGCAGTTGGACCATTACACGTCATTTACCCAGAATGCATTGCAGTGTGAAAAACATGGCGACATTCCTGTGAAAATATTAACATTTAAAAAACTAAATAACCTACAGCATTATTACTGATAAATATTTCCCAAATAAAGTGGATTGTTACAACTAATCCCTTTAACCACAAACATTTCCAAATAAGTTGATAATTAAATTCATTAAAAAATGTCCGTATGCTGATAAAGATCCTGCACACGCAGCAACACTGCGGCTCAGTTTAACCACCTACCAATCCATAAATCCCCTGCTGCTCCTGCGGCAGGAGACAGCAGCAAAGGTCATCATTACATCACAGTATGACATCATAGATGGCTAATGACATCATGAGTGACATCGTCAGTTCCTCTCCTTCCAGAGAGAGGAACTGACCTGAGCTGCTTCAGGACCAGTGAAGCAGCTCAGGTCCTGCTGTCCCCTGGTTTCTGCCCGAGCGTCTCAGAGACGTTGTCCCCGCCCTGCCGTCCGTCCTCCACCCTCTGATAAGACCAAACCTTTGAGCCGATGATAAGCAGCAGCCGACCCGTCGGACCTCGGCCCAGAGACGAGCGGAGGAACGACCGGCAGGACAGGAGGAGACTTGACTGGTAACCAGGCGGAATGGACACAACTGGCAGAACCGGGACCATCCATGTCCATCAGCAGGTTGGTCCATCTAGACTGGTCCGGTCCGAGTCTCGGTGGAGGTCGTATTCTCGGAGGCGCCGGAAGCAGCGAAGCAGCCTGTTGACAGGTGAGCTCAGGTGAGTTGGGTTTGTCATGCCTGAGGACCGGCTGGTAGACGTTTCTGTCCTCATGTCCAGGTGTTCACCTGGAGGCCAGGTACACAGGTCTGGCAGAGGAAGACGAGACTGACACGACTACCAAACTCCAGAAGCACCTGGACAAAAAACTGCTGGACCACTTCAGACATCTGGCAGCCAGCAACCAGGACACCGACCAGGTGAGACCGACCAGCTGAGACCGACCAGCTGAGACCGACCAACTGAGACCGACCAGGTGAGACCGACCAACTGAGACCGACCAGGTCAGACCGACCAGCTGAGACCGACCAGCTGAGACCGACCAACTGAGACCGACCAGCTGAGACCGACCAGCTGAGACCGACCAACTGAGACCGACCAGGTGAGACCGACCAGGTGTTCAGGTTGTGTCTCTGTGCTCAGGTGGACCTCCAGTTTCTGGATGAGGTGATCTCAGGCGGCGCCGACCCAAACTGCTCAGACAGATACGGACAGACCATCCTTCATGAGGTCACAGCTGGTGGATTGGTTTACCTGTCTGCAGTACTGAGCTGTGCAGCTGAACCCAGGTGTGTTTCCTCAGGTGTCCAGAGCATGGAGCGTAGATGTGATGCGGTTCTTTTTGGACCGCGGATCAGACCCTCTGGGCTCGGATCGGTTCGGAGTCACACCGCTGCACGTGGCCTCTGCCCTGGACTACGAGGACATGGTCCAGTTCCTCCTGGACCGGGAAGGTCGGTGGGTCCAGGTAGAGGGGGGGGTTCTGGTGCCGAAGGTCCGGTACCAGCTCTGTGTGTTCTGTTGTCAGCCGATCCGAGCGCCCGGACTCTTCTGGACCAGCAGACCCCTCTTCACTATGCCGCCAAGAACGACGCAGTCCGATCCATCAAGCTGCTGCTGCGCGCCGGCGCCGCCATCGGCTGCACCGACTACAAGCAGCGGACGCCGCTGCAGCTCGCAGCCAGCATAGGTGATCATTACATCACAGTATGACATCATAGATAGCTAACGACATCATGAGTGACATCATCAGTTCCTCTCCTTCCAGAGCGCAGTGAAGCAGCTCAGGTCCTGCTGGAGCTTGGAGCGAGCGCTGGGGTGAAGGACTCTGACGGACAGATGTGCATCTCTGCTCTGATTGGTCGGATGAGTCATGTGGTAACTAAGCCCTGCCCCCTTACACAGAGCTCTGATTGGTCTGGGGTTGCTCAGGTAACTTGTGTTGTGTTCAGGCTCAGGAGGCGCTCCGTCAGTTCCACGTGACGGACAGAGTGACCAGACAGGAGTATTTCTACCTGAACCTGCTGGAACCAGAGGCTGGCACACCTGGGGACCCATCAGGTAGCAGAGCCTCCCCTCTGTCAGGTGGGACTCAGACCACCAGACTAAAGACTGTCTCTGTTGCAGGTGCAGGAATCAGTGAACCAACCACCCCAGTAAGTAGACCAGACTCTGAGATTATAGATTACAGATAACCTGGGATTTTGGTAGGAGTTCGTCCCTCAGTTTTCAGGTTCGATTCCCTCTTTGTCTGCCTTTGCCATTGTGTCCTTGGGCAACACTCTTCACCCTCCTGGCCAGCTGGTGGTGATAGAGGGCCCAGCAGGGTGCATGGCGGCCTACAGGTGTAGGACAATCACAAGGATCCGGAGAAGGCCACTAGGGAGGGAGGTGTCAGGATCCCCACAGTCCATCCTCAGAGGACACCGTCCAGAAGGAATGGTTCTGGATGGTTCTGGTTTTAGATCTGGTTCTAGGTCTCAATAACATCTGATGTCGTCATCAGCTGCAGGTTGTGGTTCTGGAGGGGAAACTGGACCTCATCATGAATCCCGTCTTTCTCAAGCTCATTGAGATCAAATGGAAACTGTATGGCAGGTGAGCTCTTTCCGATAGACTTTACCTGGATCGCTGCTGTCTCTCATTGGCTGGTGGGTGTGACATCATGACTCTGCTTGTGGCAGGTTGGGGGCGTGGATTCTCCTTGTCCTCAACTTCCTGCTCAATGTTTGTTGGACGACTGTGGCCATTTCTATGTCTGTCTGCCAAGACTCACCTGATCGCTACACCTTTCCCCAGGTGAGCTGTCTGTGCCTCCCACCTGTCTGAGTCTCACCTGTGTGGCGCTAACCGGTCTCACCTGTCTGTCCAGGACTGGTGGCGTGTTCTGCTGGTGGTGCTGGCGCTCCTGCTGACCCTGGAGGAGGTGTTCAGGGAGATCCAGGACATTGTGTTGTCGAGGAGGAAGCTCCACCTGCGACGGAGGTGGATGGAGCGGCGTTTCCAGGACGACCTGCGCTGCTCACATCCCATGTGGCCTCAAGTAGGAGACATGATGTCACTCTGACTCTGCAGGTTGATCACAGGAAGAAGCTGTGCTAAGTGGAGCGGTCCTGGCTCCGTGGTGTCTGTGTTTCAGGAGAGACAGTATCTTCTGAATCAGACCAGGAGGATCCACAGGATGAGGGGCAACTACAGCCGGGACCGCTGGTACCAACACACACACACACACACACCTGGTTTCTCTCAGTAGGATTCATTCAGGTGTTCCTACCTGCTCTCAGGAATGTCTTTGATTGGCTGGTCTACTCTCTGCTGACGGCTTCCTTCTGCGCTCACTTGGCCGACGTGTTGCAGCCATCCGTCCTCCTGCACACACTCAGTCTGCGCCTCTTCTCCATGTCCATCATCTTCCTCTGGCTGCGACTCATGAAGCATGTCCGAGCCTTCAGGTACAAAGCTCTAGCTGGAAGACCGGCTTCAGAACCGCTCTGTCTGGGGTCGGTCCTACAGTTCTCCTTCCTCATGTTGAAGTCTTCCAACAAGCCACCAGCATCTGCAGCTCCAGTTGGAGCTTTGGGGGATGGAGGCACAAGCTAGTCCAGTTAGCCACTGGTGTCCTGAACATCCAGATGAGTGGATCCTTCCAAGGTTTCTGAGGAACTTGCTGAGGATGTTTTAGAGCCATGTGAATCAGGTAGACCGGTGTCGACCACATGCAGGACACCCAAACTGTCCCAGAACAGCGTCCATATTGGTTCTGCTTGGTCCAGCCTGTCAGATGAAGCATGTTTAATGTGTAGCAGAGCTGATGCTGAGCCGTGCTGCTCTGCAGGTTAATGGGGCCCTTCATCGTCATGCTGGGGAACATCGTCGGGGATGTGATGTGCTTCCTGTTCCTGTATGCTGAGATCTTCATCCCCTACGCCTGCAGCTTCTGGATCATATTCGGAGGTCAGAACATCAGTGGGTCCGACTTTGTGAAGGTTCTGAGTTCAGCTCTGCTCTGACAGAAACTGTGTTGTGTTCTCAGGAACGCCCTCCGTTCCCAGCATGCAGTCTGTCTCAGGTCTACTCTACAGCCTTTACCGGATCACTCTGGTGGACGAGTACGAGTACGCTGCCATGGTAACTGTGGACAACATCATGGCTCCTCTACTGTGTGGAACATTCCTGGCAGCGTCCTCCATCTTGTGTATCAACCTCCTGATTGCACTACTAACTGACACCTTCCAGAGGTCAGAGGTCACACCTCGACTGGTCTCAACATACGGACTGTAACCTAAATGACCTGAAAAGACATTTAAACCAACACCATAAAAGCTATCGACTGACTTGCTATTGATTGATTGATTGATTGATTGGTGGTTTCAGGGTGCATGATAACTCCCGGGCTAATGCCGTGATGCAGCAGGCCGCCGTCATCCTGCAGGTGGAAGACTCCATGCCCCGCCTCCATCATTTCTATGACAACCAGTACATCTCCAAGCACTGCTCTCCACTGGGCGAGGCCTGCGATAACGTCTCAGTGAGCTCCTGTTACCACCATGAGTTTGGACAGGTCACAGGACAGGTGAGGGTGGGTATCCGTACATTTCCTACTTCATGTCCCTCCTTCCCGGGGCATGATGGGATGGCTTGTCCTGCAGGAGACTCTGGACCAGTTCCTGGTCCTTCAGAGGGAAGTGGAGGCAGCCAGCAGATCAAGGTGAGAACTGTCATGGTTTGAGTTTTTCTGTGTATTAATTTTGAGTTTCCTCTGTTTCTGAGTCTCCATGTTGTCCTGTCTCCCCTTGATTAGTTCCCAGGTGTGTCTTGTTCCCTGATTACCTCCTGTGTATTTAGTGTCACCTGTGTCTCTGTGTCTTTGTCGGGTCCTTGTTGTGTGTTGTCGTATGTCCTGTTGCTACCAGTGCTGAGCCTCTGCCTTCCGCTCTGCTGTGCTGCCAGGATTTTGGACTGTTTTTGTTTGCACCTTGTTCTCAACCTTAAATCACCATAATCATTTCATCCTGGGTCTGCTGCGTCTGGCTCACCATTCACACCACCGCACTTCATGACAAGAACACCAGGACACACAGAACAGGTCAGTGCTAAACTAAACAGCAAGTCTGACCTCCAGTCTCTCTGGCAGGTTCCCAATAGAACAACACCAGCAGAACCAACAGCTTCAGGTCCAGGAGAACCATGAGCTTCAAAACCTCTCCATCCAAGAGTCTCAGACAGCTCAGAAACAGAAGCTTCAGGGACCAAAAAAACATCACAACCAGAGCCAGGAGAGCCTAGAGAGACAGAACCAGCAGGTCCAAGATCCCAAGAACCTGCAACAGGAACTCCAGGCCGTTCAGGCAGAGCTGAAGGAGCTTCGATCTCTGGTCCAGCAGCTGGTCCAGATCAGGAATGACTTTGTTTGAGACCAGCTTGAACCTGGTATCTAGTCTATGACCTGATGAACCACGAAGGTCCATGTGGACTTACTGACTGAAATGTTCTTGATTTCAAATGAAAAATAAAGACCGAATGAAGACAATGCCACATAATGAGTTTTGAAGTTTCATTTATGAGGTAATACTTCAGCTGAATAGGGGAATCATTTGTTGATGCGCCAGCTGATCAAAACTTAAATCCAAGCTGCAGTTAAAATGATTTTATTTTCCTCAATATCATCAAAAATCTAAGGCAGAACAAAAAAAAGCAGCATTAAAAACGGATCTGCTGGTTTAAACAGAGATCAAAGACAAAAACATACTAGCTTAAAGCGGTCAGCAAAAAGTAGACCTGCCTCATCACCCACTCACTAAAGTCACCAGGTGATCAGCAGCTGATCTACAATCACTACCAACACCACGTGATCAGAGCTAGCCGTCCACAACAGCCACCATGACGTCAGTGGCCTTCAGCTGGCTCTGATGTTTCTCCTGAAAGGTTCTGGTCCAGTCCAGAAGGCTGTGGTTCTGGTCCGTTTCCAGTGGTTCTGGTGCTATGATGATTTATTTTTGGAATATTTCATCAGTAAGTGCCTTAATTTATGTCATAAAAACATAAAAACATTTTCTCAGTTTCTTTGTTTTTTTTTTTAAAACCAATCAATCTATAAATCAACAAATGAGCCACGCCCCATTTGACATAAGCTCCGCCCTAATGTGGCCAAATTTGGCCGAAGTTCCTCCCCCACCGTAACAGTTTCCGCTTCCGGATGTTTTCGAGCAGAGAGAAGGAGCCAAGATGGCGGAGCCTTCCAGAGATCCTCCGTCCGCTCTGAGCGCTGACTTCATGAGCTTCTCCCCCGGAGACACCGCCTCGGTGAGTGGCTCCGGAGGCTGCGGGTCCGTCCGGCGCGGTCCGTCCTGCGGGGCGGCCCGCCGGACCCAGGCCGCCTCTGAGGCTCCTGTTTCGGCTTAATCTCCGCGGAGCTAACGGCGCTAGCGCCGCTTCTCCTGGAGGAACACCTGTAGCCACAGCTGGCGGCTGTCAGCTCCAGCTGTTCTTCCCGGTAGCAGCGGCGGGGCTTCTTACTCTCATTCTGGGTTCTGGGGAGTTCTGGGTCGGTTCTGGCGGGCTGTGGGTCGTTGGACAGCTGGTGACGTCACGCCAGGTTAACAAACATGATCAGGTGTGGCCCATTGCACCTGTGGACCAGATGACAGTTGCCATGGAAACAGCTGAGGATGATGGCGAGCTGCGTGGCTGTGGACGCCTTCCTCTAGACACCCCGCAGGGTGCCGAGGGTCGCTGGTTCGATTCCCAGGCTGAGGCTCTGGGTGTGGAGGAGTCCTTGAGGCCGACCTGGGTCAAAGGTCAGGTCAGGTCGGACCCCCTGACCCTGGCGGCAACTATGGGGTCTAAGATTGAGGTTGCAGGTTTGAAGCCGGCCAGTAATGACCTTAGAGCGGCGGCTGGATCCGGGTCAGCGTTCCAGATTACTGCTGGAACACGGAACCGCATCCGGACTCGGACCCAGAGAAGAAGGTTCTGGATACCTGGACAGAAGAGAAGTAGGTTCATACCAGGAGAGGGAGAGCGATTAGGTGATGGCAGCATCATGTCAGCCGCCTCCAGGAAGGAAGCAGACAATCAGAACACAGAGCAGGTGAAGCTGCCATGGAGAGAAAAGAACAGGAAACCAAAGGTTAAAATGACGGCAAACGGTGCAAACTGGAGAGTAGTAGAAGAAGAAAGGGAGGAGGAGTGGCCAGTTTGTCCTGCAGCAGCCGGTAGCATCATGACTACAGGAGGAGCTCAGGATGACCCCGGCCAGCAGGTCAGGAAAGTTTTAATACGGGAAATATTCAGGGTGAACTGGGACTGAAGGATCCGCCTCCCATTCTACTCCTGGACCCAACAGAACCAGTTTGAAGTGGGGTTAGGGTTATTGATTATAGATTGTAATCTGGATTAACAGGGAACCGATGAAGGTAATCTGGATGTGTTTTCCATCAGAACCGTTTCTGTTCTGGATCAGCTGCAGGTTTTATCCGGTTCTTTCTGGCAGTAACCTGATTGACCTCTGACCTTCCTCCTCCTCAGCGCTGGCTGGCGTGTGCCGACCTGCAGCAGGAGGTGTACCGCCACCTGGCTGAGTACGTGCCCCGCGTCCTGTGCCAGGGGGGCGGCGTGGCGGAGCAGCGGGAGGAGCAGCGGGAGGAGCTGGCCCTCCAGCTGCTGCTCCTCGCCCCCCTGGAGTGGCTCCTGCTGGGGGGGGAGCCAGCGGCCGGCCTGGCGCTGCTGCAGCAGGGCGGGGGGGCGGCGGCGCTCTGTGGACACGTCTTCAAGGTGGGGGAGCCCACCTACTCCTGCAGGTAAGTCACCTGACCTGTTCATGGAGAAACAATATCAATAATTTCCATTGGCATGATTTATCAGTTCTCTCTTTCTACCAAAACATGGATGATAAATGTCATCATTCACTTTGTTTTGTTTATTTATTTTGGATATTTAAAATGTCTTCCAGTTCAGTGTTAAATGTTCATCAAAATTTAAATTTGAGAATGTGTTCCTGCATTACTTTGCTATTACCATTATATTCAAAACAGCAATATTATTGTTTATCACAATAACTTCTGGAACAATTTATCGTTCAACAAAATCTGGCCTTCTCTGATAATTCATGCCTCTATTTCTGTGATGTAGGAACAGGAAGAAAAGGTCGTTACTCGGTGAAACTAGCTGCTAACGTTGCTAATGATGCTAACTGAATACACAAACAGGGAAACGCTGCAAACACAGGAAACAGAAGATCAAGAATAAATTATGCAAACGGCAAAAACAGCAAGTATAAAACTGCCACCTGCCTCCACAGGCTGAAGTCCTCCAATCCACTAGGGGGAGCCTGGAGTCGCTAAGATCACCAACGTAAATATGCTGCTGTAATGTTAATGTGAAGAAGAGCCGCGTTTCTGCCTTCCTAAAACTTTCTTCTGCACATCCTGTCTGTACTGAGTCCCCTGATCGACTCCCTCTAGTGGCCTGGAGGACCTCCAGTCTCGCTGGTAGGGACCGGTTTGGACCGGTAGGGACCTGTTTAGTCCATTAGGGACTGGTTTAGTCCAGTAGGGACTGGTATGATCCGGTAGGGACCGGTTTGGTCCGGTAGGGACTGGTAGGTGTAGGAGTCTTTTGGACCCGGTTCTGTGTTTCCCTGGAGGTCAGGTAGAGGTTCTGTTCTCACAGGTTCTGGTTCGCTAGCTGTGAACTGGTTCTTCAGACTGGTATTGGAACAGGATGGCAGCAAAGCCAGTGTTCAGGGATCAGAACCGGGCCGAGGTTCTGACCCACTCTGACCCGGTGTGTCCTCAGGGAGTGTGCGGCCGACCCAACCTGTGTTCTGTGCATGCAGTGCTTCCTGGCCAGCGCCCACTGCCACCATCGCTACCGGGTGAGTCCAACCAGAACCAGAACCATTAGAACCCGGCTGACCGGACCTCTCTGTCCCCAGATGACCACGTCAGGAGGCGGAGGCTTCTGCGACTGTGGAGACGCCGAGGCCTGGAAGACCGGTCCGTCCTGCCAGAACCACACACCTGCCAACCGGAACCGGGAGACCGAGGAGGTGAGACTGCTGCTGGCCCGGTTCTGACCCGCCCTGGCCCAGACTCACAGCTTGTTCCTGCTGACTGTGTTCCAGGACCCGGTCTCTCTGCTGCCCCCTGCTGTGGAGGAAAGGAGCTACAGCATCTTCTCCATCATCCTGCAGTACGCCGTCGACCTGCTGACCTGGGAGCAGGAGGACCAGCTGCCTGCAGGCCTGGAGCCGCCGTAGGTCCCGAACAGGTCAAACCTGGTCACAGTGGTCCGGACTGGACTGAGCTGGGCCTAACTGGTCCAGACTGGGCCAAACCTGAGCTGCTGCTGCTCCAGGGATGGATCAGTCTGGAACAGTTTTTAATGCGAAGATGCTAATCATGCTAAGCTAATAGTTCAGACACTATAACTGAGCAGGTTCAGCTAGCTAACCCTGTTAGCTCCTTGGCTAACAGCTAGCCTCTAAACCAGGGATGCCCAAACATTTTGAAACCAACATCTACGTTTTGTCTGAGATCTGCCCCATGACATGAAGATATAAAAACCGTAAATGAAACTCTTTTGATTTATTTTATATGCAAATATACATCAGATACAGCAGAAATATTAAAGTGATGGAAACCTGATGCAGTTTCTTCCTCAGTGAGATTCTGACACTGGTAGGAGGTTACTGGTTTCACAGTCAGAAACTGGTTACAAACCTGAGGCAGCAGCAGCTGTCAGTCAGTTATGGCAGATCTGAACTTTGACCTCAGTATGAGAAACATCAGACTGCCAGCAGGAACCACAGAGCTCTGTTAGGTTAAAGCACATCTTGTGAAGTTTAGATATTTTTCCTCCAACAGGATCCAGAGGAATCAGCTCAGATGTTGAACTGGATTTGATTTCAATCTCATTTGTGAATGTTGCTCCTCATTTTCAGCAGCGGAGCTAGAAAGGTTGTCATTTTGGACAAAGTCTCACCAACATCAATATTTCCACTAAATAAGAGGCGAAAATTAATCTGATGTTTGATGGAGGAAAATCCTCTCAGACTCTGAGCTCAACGCCAGAGAGCAGCAAGCTGGTTTTTAATATCCAACAATTAATATTAATGATATTAATTTCATATAATTATTGCGGTAGGAGCCATTTGTTTGTTAAATACTAAATGAAATAAATTTGTCCTGTTTGATGTTTGTTGTGGCGTAAACTCACAAAGGAACCAGGTCATTAGTCCAAGTTTGTGGTTTATTGAACGTTCAGAAACTCTGAACGCGGCTGAAACCACCTGAACAGGTGATCCGCTCTAAACCACGACGACCTTTTTGCTCTCTTTGTTGCCGTGGCAACCGCAAGCCGAGCAGAGATTGGGTTGAAAACACAACGTTCGGTCCGTTACGACATCAGGTTTTCAGGCTGGATGTTTATTTAGTGATTATTAATCACAGCGGAGGCTGGTGAGCCGATTTAAACTCCTGCTCTGATGGTCAGTCGGTCTTTGAGTCCGTTTTTGATTTAGCAGAGCCGAAACGCTCAGAGTGGCACAACACCTTGTTGAAACAATAATACCTAGACTATTATTGTTGTTGGGTCATTAATTTGAACACGCCTTGTTGACTTTTTTTGTTCTTTAGTAACAAACGTTTTGGATCTTAGTGAATATTTTGATAAGCGCGTCACAAGAGGACCGGCTGGCCGCTGGGCCTTGGGTCAGGACAGAGAGAAGGCTTGCAGTGCATTGTGGGATTGTTAGCTGCTTCATAAATAAAGTTAGCTTTAGCAGCAGCAGAGTGGCGTGTTGCTGTTCTGAGTGTCTCTTTCCCCTCCAGGCAGCGGAGCGACAGCTACTACTGCATGCTGTTTAATGATGAAGCCCACACCTACGAGCAGGTCATCTACACGCTGCAGAAAGCTGTCAGCTGCAGCCAGAAGGAAGCCGTCAGCTTCGCCACCACCGTGGACAGAGACGTCAGTACAGCACCTGGACTAGTTCTGGTCCGGTCCAGAACCGGGTCTGGGTTTAGATCCAGACGGGTCTCGTAGGTCGGCGTGACCTCTGGTCGTCACCTTCTCTGTCTCTGCAGGGCAGGAAGTCGGTCCGGTTTGGGGACCATCAGTTCTGTGAACAGGCGAAGGCCGTCATTGTGGTGAGCTGCAGACAGCTGTGTGGGCGGAGCCAGAGTTTGTCCCTTACCTCTGACCCCTGACCTCTGCCCCTCAGAGGAGCACCAGCCGGCAGTCCAAGCCCCTGCGGGTCCAGGTGATGCACTCGGCGCTGGTGGCTCATCAGTGCTTCGCTCTGAAGGCGCTCAGCTGGCTGGGCCAGATCATCCAGTACTCTGGTACGTCTCGGCCGCATTACCCACGATGCCCTGGGGCATGGCTTTGCTCACTGTGGCTCTTTCAGATGGCCTGAGGCGGGTCCTGTGCCAGGTGGGGCTGCGACCCGGTCCGGAGGGCGAGAACTCCTCACTGGTGGACCGCTTGATGCTCAACGACTCCAAGATGTGGAAAGGTCAGAGTTCACAGGCTGGGGAGGGCGCCGGGCCTGCCAGGTTCTGATGGTTCTGGCTGTCTGTGCAGGAGCTCGGAACATTTACCACCAGCTGCTCATGAACAGCCTTCTGATGGACCGCAAGTTCAAGAAGCTGTTCGCCATCCGGTTTGCCAAGGTAACCGGACCCGACTGGACTGGACCGGATGGACCGGACCGGACCAGAGGGACTGGACCGGACCGGACCAGATGGACCGGACAGACTTGACCACACTCAGAACTCACCTGACCTGACCCAACCTGGACCGGACCGCCTGCAGAACTGTACCTAGGTTCTGAGTTGAGAAACTGGTCCAGAACCAGGTCCAGGTTTAGATCCAGACCAGTCTCGTAGGTCAGTGTGACCTCTGGTTCTGGTTCTGATCACCACTGAACTGAACCAGTAGAACCGGTTCTGGGTGACCCATGTCATGCTACAGGTCAGAGGTCAGCAGAACCAACTGATGGCAGCCACACTCTGCTGGGCTCTGATTGGTTCCCTGGTAACAGCAGTATGTGTTGGGGGCTGACCTCTGACCTCTGACCCAGAGGTGACCTGTCCCCCTGTAGAACTACAGACGGCTGCAGACAGATTTCATGGAGGACGACCACGACCGCTTGGTGTCGGTGACGGCGCTGTCGGTGCAGCTGTTCACCGTGCCGACCGTGGTGAGTAGCTCTTCTTCTTCTGCTGCCCCAACACCGCTCTCTCTCTGTCCCCCCTGACCCCCGACCCCCGACCCCAGAACTATGAGCGCTTGCAGAGCGACTTCATCAGAGACGACCACGACCGGCAGTTCTCCGTCACTGACCTGTCGGTGCAGATCTTCACTGTTCCCTCGCTGGTGAGTTCCTGGTTCCCCGGTGGTACTGACCCGGTTCTGCTGAGCTGAGGTGGGTTCTGGTCCAACACCGCCAGGAGGGCGGGGTCAGAGGTCAACTGTTCATCTAGAAACTCTGAGTGGAAGACTGGAGGAATGCAGCCTGGACTGGAACCAGTTCACAGTCTGAACCGGCTCACTGGCGCCCTCTAGCGGATCTGCAGTGCATAAATTAACGAAATCGTTTTGAACTTATTAAATAAGTTCACTATGCAAACGACAGAACGTTACTTTGAGGAAACAGTGTTGATTAGTTTTGACTGAATGAGAAATCAATAGGATAATTGATTATCTATTTGCCACCTACTGCAGTGATCAGAAAATTAATAATGTAGAGCATGAAGGCTTCAGAGATCTGTAAATGTTAGTGAGCTGCTATCTGTAGCCTTTAGCCACAGTTAGCTTAGCTGCCGTTAGCGTTAAGGAAGCCGGCTCAGGCGTAGTGAGTCTCAGACGAAGGAGGCGGAGCCTATGCTCACCAGTTCTCACCTGTTGGAGTGCAGCCACCGCTGGCGTCAGGAAGCGGGCCGGTTCAGAAGCGGCTGTGTGTACCTGCAGGCCCGGATGCTGATGGTGGAGGAGAACCTGATGATGACCATCATCAGAACCTTCGTGGATCAGCTTCGCCACCGCGACGCTCAGGGCCGCTTCCAGTTCGACCGCTACACCGCCCAGCAGGCCTTCAAGTTCGGCCGGGTCCAGAGCCTCATCGGAGACCTGAAGTAAGGCCCGGTCTGGCCCGGTACCTGGTATTTTCCCCCCAGGCTCTTCACCGGGTGCGCTGTGTCTGCAGGTACGTCCTGATCTCCCCGCCCCCACAGTGGAGCCAGCAGCTCAGAACCAAGTTTCTGGACGGCTTCGAAGCCTTCCTGGACCTGCTCAGGTGCATGCAGGTAAGCTGCGGCCGGGAGGAGGAGCTGCAGCTGGGGCCCGCTCCTCACTGGACCTGCGTGTCCCTGCAGGGCATGGACCCGGTGGTGAGACAGGTGGGCCAACACATCGAGATGGAGCCGGAGTGGGAGGCGGCCTTCACCCTGCAGATGAAGCTGACGCACATCATCACCATGATGCAGGAGTGGTGCAGCACTGACGTGAGTCGCAGCATGTAGCCGTAGCATGTAGCCGTAGCATGGTGCAGCACTGACGTGAGCCGCAGCATGTAGCCGTAGCATGTAGCCGTAGCATGGTGCAGCACTGACGTGAGCCGCAGCATGTAGCCGTAGCATGTAGCATGGTGCAGCACTGACGTGAGCCGCAGCATGTAGCCGTAGCATGTAGCCGTAGCATGGTGCAGCACTGACGTGAGTCGCAGCATGTAGCCGTAGCATGTAGCATGGTGCAGCACTGACGTGAGCCGCAGCATGTAGCCGTAGCATGTAGCCGTAGCATGGTGCAGCACTGACGTGAGTCGCAGCATGTAGCCGTAGCATGTAGCATGGTGGAGCACTGACGTGAGCCGTAGCATGTAGCCGTAGCATGTAGCCGTAGCATGGTGCAGCACTGACGTGAGTTGCAGCATGTAGCCGTAGCATGTAGCCGTAGCATGGTGCAGCACTGACGTGAGCCGCAGCATGTAGCATGTAGCCGTAGCATGGTGCAGCACTGACGTGAGCCGCAGCATGTAGCATGTAGCCGTAGCATGGTGCAGCACTGACGTGAGCCGCAGCATGTAGCATGTAGCCGTAGCATGGTGCAGCACTGACGTGAGCCGCAGCATGTAGCATGTAGCCGTAGCATGGTGCAGCACTGACATGAGCCGCAGCATGTAGCATGTAGCCGTAGCATGTAACTGTAGCATGGTGCAGCACTGACGTGAGCCACAGCATGTAGCATGTAGGCGTAGCATGGTGCAGCACTGACGTGAGCCGTAGCATGTAGCCGTAGCATGGTGCAGCACTGACGTGAGCCGTAGCATGTAGCATGTAGCCGTAGCATGGTGCAGCACTGACGTGAGCCGTAGCATGTAGCCGTAGCATGGTGCAGCACTGACGTGAGCCGTAGCATGTAGCTGTAGCATGTAGCACAGTGCAGCAGTGACGTGAGCCTGCAGTCCCTGCAGCAACAAGCTGCATGCATTCATCATGTGATGCAGGATGTTGGAGATCTTGGCCAACATTACCTAGTTACTCTGGGGGCGGGGCTTGTGTTACTCAGGTGTTGATCATGTGACCATCTGCGCCCTCAGGAGCACGTTCTGATCGAGGCGTATAAGAAGTGTCTGAGCGCGCTCAGTCAGTGCCAGAGCGACCTGCCGGACGGCGAGCAGCCAATCAGCTTGAGCCTGGCGGGTCACGCCGTGGACACCTTCAGGTACCAGGTGTCCCAGGAGAAGGTGTCCATCCACCTGCCTGTATGCAGGCTGCTAGCAGGTGAGCGGGAGCGACCAGAGGAGCATCACGGTATCTGCAGCTCACCTGATCCTCACCTGGCTGTTTCTCCTCTCAGGACTCCATGTTCTCCTCAGCAGGACCGAGGTGGCGTCACGACTCCCCGAACAGCTGCCCCTGGTCAGTCGACAGGCAACCTCCAGTTGACCTCTGGTTGACCTCTTTTTTGTGCAGCCGGGCGACCTCTGGTGGGCGATCTGTGGTTGACCTCTGGTGGGTGACCTCTGGTGGGCGATCTGTGGTTGACCTCTGGTGGGTGACCTCTGGTGGGCGGCTGGGTGACCTCCTGGCGACCTCTGTTCGGGTGACCTCCAGCCGGGCGACCTCAGGGTGACCTCTGGTGGGCGACCTCCGGGTGACCTCTGGTGGGCAGCTCGGTGACCTCCTGGCGACCTCTGTTCGGGCGACCTCTGTTCGGGTGACCTCCGGCCAGCGGCCGGTCGACCTCTGTTCGGGCGACCTCTGTTCGGGTGACCTCTTGGCGACCTCTGTTCGGGCGACCTCTGTTCGGGTGACCTCTGTTCGGGCGACCTCTGTTTGGGTGACCTCCGGCCAGTCGACCTCCAGGCTCCTGACCAATCACTGCCTCTGTCCACCAGGGGGAGCTCAGCCCTCACCTGCTGATAGAGCTGCCTCTGCGCTGCCTGGTGCTCTGTGCACAGGTGCATGCTGGGATGTGGAGGAGGAATGGCTTCTCTCTGATCAACCAGGTGAGTGTCTGTGATTGGCTGAGAGGCCCAGGTGTGCAGCAACAGCGGCTGATGCTTCCTGTGTTCCAGATCTACTACTATCACAACGTCAAGTGCAGAGTGGAGATGTTCGACAAGGACCTGGCCATGCTGCAGGTACGCTGGTTCTGGTTGGTCCTGCTTGGGTCAGCTCTGGTTCTGTTCTGGTTCTGGTTGGGTCTGGTAACGGCTGCTGTTTCTCCAGGTCGGCGCCTCCATGATGGATCCGAATCACTTCCTGATGATCGTTCTGAGCCGCTTCGAACTCTTCCACACCTTCAGCGCCGCCGACCTGCGGAGGAGATACAGGGAGGCCAACAAGGTCAGAACTGGGTCAGAACCCAGAACC